>NC_079227.1:1206281-1258216 GCF_029633865.1 Lampris incognitus
GGCTCCGTCGTGTTCTGTCTTACTGGCACAGGTCTGGTCTGGTTCTGTCGTGTTCTGTCTTACTGACCCACGTCTGGTCTGGTCCTGTCGTGTTCTGTCTTACTGACCCACGTCTGGTCTGGCCCTGTCGTGTTCTGTCTTACTGGCACAGGTCTGGTCTGGTTCTGTCGTGTTCTGTCTTACTGACCCACGTCTGGTCTGGCTCCGTCGTGTTCTGTCTTACTGACCCACGTCTGGTCTGGTCCTGTCGTGTTCTGTCTTACTGGCACAGGTCTGGTCTGGTTCTGTCGTGTTCTGTCTTACTGACCCACGTCTGGTCTGGCTCCGTCATGTTCTGTCTTACTGACCCACGTCTGGTCTGGTCCTGTCGTGTTCTGTCTTACTGGCACAGGTCTGGTCTGGTTCTGTCATGTTCTGTCTTACTGACCCACGTCTGGTCTGGTTCCGTCGTGTTCTGTCTTACTGGCACAGGTCTGGTCTGGTTCTGTCGTGTTCTGTCTTACTGACCCACGCCTGGTCTGGTCCTGCCGAGTTCTGTCCTACTGACCCACGCCTGGTCTGGTCCTGCTGAGTTCTGTCCTACTGACCCACGCCTGGTCTGGTCCTGTCGTGTTCTGTCCTACTGACCCACGCCTGGTCTGGTCCTGCCGAGTTCTGTCCTACCGACCCACGCCTGGTCTGGTCCTGTCGTGTTCTGTCCTACTGACCCACGCCTGGTCTGGTCCTGTCGAGTTCTATCCTACCGACCCACGCCTGGTCTGGTCCTGCCGAGTTCTGTCCTACCGACCCACGCCTGGTGTGGCCCTGCCGTGTTCTGTCCTACCGACCCACGCCTGGTCTGGCCCTGCCGTGTTCTGTCTTACCGACCCACGTCTGGTCTGGTTCCGTCGTGTTCTGTCTTACCGGCGCAGGTCTGGTCTGGTCCTGTCGTGTTCTGTCTTACCGGCACAGGTCTGGTCTGGTTCTGTCGTGTTCTGTCTTACCGGCACAGGTCTGGTCTGGTCCTGTCGTGTTCTGTCTTACCGGCACAGGTCTGGTCTGGTTCTGTCGTGTTCTGTCTTACTGACCCACGTCTGGTCTGGCTCCGTCGTGTTCTGTCTTACTGGCACAGGTCTGGTCTGGTTCTGTCGTGTTCTGTCTTACTGACCCACGTCTGGTCTGGTTCTGTCGTGTTCTGTCTTACTGACCCACGTCTGGTCTGGTCCTGTCGTGTTCTGTCTTACTGGCACAGGTCTGGTCTGGTTCTGTCGTGTTCTGTCTTACTGACCCACGTCTGGTCTGGCTCCGTCGTGTTCTGTCTTACTGACCCACGTCTGGTCTGGTCCTGTCGTCTTCTGTCTTACTGGCACAGGTCTGGTCTGGTTCTGTCGTGTTCTGTCTTACTGACCCACGTCTGGTCTGGCTCCGTCATGTTCTGTCTTACTGACCCACGTCTGGTCTGGTCCTGTCGTGTTCTGTCTTACTGGCACAGGTCTGGTCTGGTTCTGTCATGTTCTGTCTTACTGACCCACGTCTGGTCTGGTTCCGTCGTGTTCTGTCTTACTGGCACAGGTCTGGTCTGGTTCTGTCGTGTTCTGTCTTACTGACCCACGCCTGGTCTGGTCCTGCCGAGTTCTGTCCTACTGACCCACGCCTGGTCTGGTCCTGCTGAGTTCTGTCCTACTGACCCACGCCTGGTCTGGTCCTGTCGTGTTCTGTCCTACTGACCCACGCCTGGTCTGGTCCTGCCGAGTTTTGTCCTACCGACCCACGCCTGGTCTGGTCCTGTCGTGTTCTGTCCTACCGACCCACGCCTGGTTTGGTCCTGTCGAGTTCTATCCTACCGACCCACGCCTGGTCTGGTCCTGCCGAGTTCTGTCCTACCGACCCACGCCTGGTGTGGCCCTGCCGTGTTCTGTCCTACCGACCCACGCCTGGTCTGGCCCTGCCGTGTTCTGTCTTACCGACCCACGTCTGGTCTGGTTCCGTCGTGTTCTGTCTTACCGGCGCAGGTCTGGTCTGGTCCTGTCGTGTTCTGTCTTACCGGCACAGGTCTGGTCTGGTTCTGTCGTGTTCTGTCTTACCGGCACAGGTCTGGTCTGGTCCTGTCGTGTTCTGTCTTACCGGCACAGGTCTGGTCTGGTTCTGTCGTGTTCTGTCTTACTGACCCACGTCTGGTCTGGCTCCGTCGTGTTCTGTCTTACTGGCACAGGTCTGGTCTGGTCCTGTCGTGTTCTGTCTTACTGACCCACGTCTGGTCTGGTCCTGTCGTGTTCTGTCTTACTGACCCACGTCTGGTCTGGTCCTGTCGTGTTCTGTCTTACTGGCACAGGTCTGGTCTGGTTCTGTCGTGTTCTGTCTTACTGACCCACGTCTGGTCTGGCTCCGTCGTGTTCTGTCTTACTGACCCACGTCTGGTCTGGTCCTGTCGTGTTCTGTCTTACTGGCACAGGTCTGGTCTGGTTCTGTCGTGTTCTGTCTTACTGACCCACGTCTGGTCTGGCTCCGTCATGTTCTGTCTTACTGACCCACGTCTGGTCTGGTCCTGTCGTGTTCTGTCTTACTGGCACAGGTCTGGTCTGGTTCTGTCATGTTCTGTCTTACTGACCCACGTCTGGTCTGGTTCCGTCGTGTTCTGTCTTACTGGCACAGGTCTGGTCTGGTTCTGTCGTGTTCTGTCTTACTGACCCACGTCTGGTCTGGCTCCGTCGTGTTCTGTCTTACTGACCCACGTCTGGTCTGGTCCTGTCGTGTTCTGTCTTACTGACCCACGTCTGGTCTGGTCCTGTCGTGTTCTGTCTTACTGGCACAGGTCTGGTCTGGTTCTGTCGTGTTCTGTCTTACTGACCCACGTCTGGTCTGGCTCCGTCGTGTTCTGTCTTACTGACCCACGTCTGGTCTGGTCCTGTCGTGTTCTGTCTTACTGGCACATGTCTGGTCTGGTTCTGTCATGTTCTGTCTTACTGACCCACGTCTGGTCTGGTCCTGTCGTGTTCTGTCTTACTGGCACAGGTCTGGTCTGGTTCTGTCATGTTCTGTCTTACTGACCCACGTCTGGTCTGGTTCCGTCGTGTTCTGTCTTACTGGCACAGGTCTGGTCTGGTTCTGTCGTGTTCTGTCTTACTGACCCACGTCTGGTCTGGCTCCGTCGTGTTCTGTCTTACTGGCCCACGTCTGGTCTGGTCCTGTCGTGTTCTGTCTTACTGGCACAGGTCTGGTCTGGTTCTGTCATGTTCTGTCTTACTGACCCACGTCTGGTCTGGTCCTGTCGTGTTCTGTCTTACTGGCACAGGTGTGGTCTGGTTCTGTCATGTTCTGTCTTACTGACCCACGTCTGGTCTGGTTCCGTCGTGTTCTGTCTTACTGGCACAGGTCTGGTCTGGTTCTGTCGTGTTCTGTCTTACTGACCCACGTCTGGTCTGGCTCCGTCGTGTTCTGTCTTACTGACCCACGTCTGGTCTGGTCCTGTCGTGTTCTGTCTTACTGGCACAGGTCTGGTCTGGTTCTGTCATGTTCTGTCTTACTCACCCACGTCTGGTCTGGTCCTGTCGTGTTCTGTCTTACTGGCACAGGTGTGGTCTGGTTCTGTCATGTTCTGTCTTACTGACCCACGTCTGGTCTGGTCCTGTCGTGTTCTGTCTTACTGGCACAGGTCTGGTCTGGTTCTGTCAGGTGAGTCCAGTCTTCCCATGCTGGAGAATGGAGAAGGTGCAGTTTAGCAGCAGACATGTCGTGGTAGAGGGCAGTTCAGTGTCAATGCAACCTTTGGAATAACCAGATTAAACTCCATGTAAATCCCCGGCGGCGCCTGTAGTGCACTAGCCACCTACCACCACTAGAGGTCAGCGTCTCCTCACTTATTTCCAGCTATATGGTTGGCGGTCCTTGTTGGAGTCCTGATGACGTGTGCCCTGGTGAATGTAAGGCGCGTCACAGTGAATCCCGCAGCAGTTGGGTTTGATTTAATGACATGGCGGAATGTTCTGTAGTCCCGTGTCCTCTGTGTCTCTGAGGAAATCCTTCCTGCTCGGCGGAGGACACTAGGCCCCTGGCTCTGTGTGTGTGTTGGGGGGGGGGGCGGTTATGTATGCAACAAATGGTGCAGTGTGCTGGTGAATAGTGTGATGACAGGCTGTTCGATGCTCTCTTGAAATTTGATGTCCTTAAAGTGAAAACATCAGACCGTAATTAGCAGCAAGGTCAGAGACGTTCACTTGCTTCCAAAGGGAAAAGATGTCTTGAACCTGAACTTCAGGTGTAGTCTCACGCCCAGCGGAGGAACCGGGTCCAGCACTGGAGCAGCATCATCTCTCGGTGATTTGCAGTGAAAACAAGTCAAGTGATGTGATCCTCGTATCTCTTCTGCTTCTTAACGTGGACGGAGGGTCGCGTTAACGTGTACCTCAATAGTGAAGGACAAGAAGTCCAACAATGAGAAGACATTGCTGCAGACACTGTTGTGGTAGCAGTAGACACCAAACAGCATCAGATGATGTCCACAGTAGACACCAAACAGCAGCTCAGATGATGTCCACAGTAGACACCAAACAGCAGCTCAGATGATGTCCACAGTAGACACCAAACAACAGCTCAGATGATGTCCACAGTAGACACCAAACAGCATCAGATGATGTCCACAGTAGACACCAAACAGCAGCTCAGATGATGTCCACAGTAGACACCAAACAGCAGCTCAGATGATGTCCACAGTAGACACCAAACAGCAGCTCAGATGATGTCCACAGTAGACACCAAACAGCATCAGATGATGTCCACAGTAGACACCAAACAGCATCAGATGATGTCCACAGTAGACACCAAACAGCAGCTCAGATGATGTCCACAGTAGACACCAAACAGCAGCTCAGATGATGTCCACAGTAGACACCAAACAGCAGCTCAGATGATGTCCACAGTAGACACCAAACAGCAGCTCAGATGATGTCCACAGTAGACACCAAACAGCATCAGATGATGTCCACAGTAGACACCAAACAGCAGCTCAGATGATGTCCACAGTAGACACCAAACAGCAGCTCAGATGATGTCCACAGTAGACACCAAACAGCAGCTCAGATGATGTCCACAGTAGACACCAAACAGCACCTCAGATGATGTCCACAGTAGACACCAAACAGCATCAGATGATGTCCACAGTAGACACCAAACAGCATCAGATGATGTCCACAGTAGACACCAAACAGCATCAGATGATGTCCACAGTAGACACCAAACAGCAGCTCAGATGATGTCCACAGTAGACACCAAACAGCATCAGATGATGTCCACAGTAGACACCAAACAGCATCAGATGATGTCCACAGTAGACACCAAACAGCATCAGATGATGTCCACAGTAGACACCAAACAGCAGCTCAGATGATGTCCACATTAGACACCAAACAGCAGCTCAGATGATGTCCACAGTAGACACCAAACAGCAGCTCAGATGATGTCCACAGTAGACACCAAACAGCATCAGAGGATGTCCACAGTAGACACCAAACAGCAGCTCAGATGATGTCCACAGTAGACACCAAACAGCAGCTCAGATGATGTCCACAGTAGACACCAAACAGCATCAGATGATGTCCACAGTAGACACCAAACAGCAGCTCAGATGATGTCCACAGTAGACACCAAACAGCATCAGATGATGTCCACAGTAGACACCAAACAGCAGCTCAGATGATGTCCACATTAGACACCAAACAGCAGCTCAGATGATGTCCACAGTAGACACCAAACAGCAGCTCAGATGATGTCCACAGTAGACACCAAACAGCATCAGAGGATGTCCACAGTAGACACCAAACAGCAGCTCAGATGATGTCCACAGTAGACACCAAACAGCAGCTCAGATGATGTCCACAGTAGACACCAAACAGCAGCTCAGATGATGTCCACAGTAGACACCAAACAGCATCAGAGGATGTCCACAGTAGACACCAAACAGCAGCTCAGATGATGTCCACAGTAGACACCAAACAGCAGCTCAGATGATGTCCACAGTAGACACCAAACAGCAGCTCAGATGATGTCCACAGTAGACACCAAACAGCAGCTCAGATGATGTCCACAGTAGACACCAAACAGCAGCTCAGATGATGTCCACAGTAGACACCAAACAGCAGCTCAGATGATGTCCACAGTAGACACCAAACAGCATCAGATGATGTCCACAGTAGACACCAAACAGCATCAGAGGATGTCCACAGTAGACACCAAACAGCAGCTCAGATGATGTCCACAGTAGACACCAAACAGCAGCTCAGATGATGTCCACAGTAGACACCAAACAGCAGCTCAGAATATGTGCACAGCTACACAACTGAAGACCTGCTGCACGTCTCCCATTCCTCCTCCTGTCACAAGAAGCCGAGGTGGAGGAAAGAAGGTGGAGGACAACGCTGTCACCTCATGTGACGTCTGATAAGCGGAAGCTCCACGTGTCCTGGTCACTAGGCTCCTTTATAGCTCAGAGGACCTTTGTGTATTTCTGCAGAAGATAAACCGCATGCTGCTGCAGCAGCGCCTGCTTTATGACTTCAGGACAACATGCTCATTTGTTTCTCCACTTCATAAGCTTTATGATGCGTGACACAGCGCTGTTGCTGTTGTTGTTGTTGTTGTTGTTGTTGTTCTGTCTTCACACCTCGACTCCATGAACCAACGTTCCTAAAACAAGGGACTCCGTGTCCCACACGTTCACAACAACCAGCTGAAAATGACGGGACAGTCTCTGCAAAAGCTAATACATGTGAATTCAAATCAAATCGTCTTTATTTCGAATGTGCAGATTAAAAGAAAAATGACCAAACATAAATGAAAAACAACAACAACAACAACAACAACAACAACAAATGATCAAAATAAAACCAGAAGAATTCAACAACAATTCTTAGCAGAGAGTCCAACAAATAGTATATGTTGGGAAAGGAGTAGGAGGAAGTTGCCACCTATAACTTCCTGCTCCCTCTCTACTGCGCAGTTAGTAAACCTACACAATAAACCGAGGTGCTCACACACCAGCGTCAACAACCATCTCCAAGTGAGTCAACAACAAAACAGCAAGACAACAGTAACAGCATCCACCATGGATGTGATGGTCACGAGAGGAGCAGAACCTCCTCGGCATCCTTGCCTTGCTCCTCTTTAACACACGTTTCTGTACAACTTTGGAATTGATGAATTGACTTGTGCTTCCCTCGGGTTCTTCCTCTAGACCAGTCCCCAGACTCAGTCCCCAGACTCAGTCCACAGACTCAGTCCCCAGACTCAGTCCACAGACTCAGTCCACATACTCAGTCCCCAGACTTGCCCCACAACCAGCAATGCACACACTTCTGTGAGCGGTACGAACCGTGCTTCTTAAACTCCAATTCGCCCCTTAAATTGACCCCCCCCCCAGAACAGCTGTTGTGTGTTGGCAGGAAGTAGATTACATCTGCTTTGTACAACATTTGTGCAGGCTTGAGTTCTACCAGCCAGGTCCATGAGCTTCACAGCCCGTGAGTTCAATACCCCTTCCTGAGTGTGTCCCCGGTATCCTCCACTCTCTACCGTCCTCACAGTGCACACGGCGGCTGTAGGCTGCTGTGGTCGGCGTCCTCCACACCGGAACTCTCACGGCTGCGCAAGTGAACAATACAGCGCGAGCCGCGCCTCTCCCGGAACCCCGGTGCTCCTGTTCTCGCGAGACTTCCACTCTGCTCACGTGTCACACCCGGAAAGGCGTTTCCATATACTCTCTCAGTATTAATGTTGTTGATTAAATATTACTTCAACTTGTGTGTCGATCGTGCGATTTCCAAATAACATGAACTTGGATTTGTTGCTATTTAACGATCATTTGTTTCCGTCAAACCACGTTTTAACGTTTTTATTTCAGCTGCGACCAACTCTCGCCGGAACAAAAGATGGTTGTGTCATCCGCAAATACAACGAATTTCCCATCCGACTTTTCGGCCAGCGTAGCCCCGCCCCTCCGAATTAATCACGTCCCCCAGTGTAGTCCCACCCCTCCAAATTAATCACGTCAACCAGCGTAGCCCCGCCCCTCCGAATTAACCACGTCCCCCGGTGTAGCCCCGCCCCTCCAAATTAATAAACGTCCCCCAGTGTAGTCCCGCCCCTCCGAATTAATCACGTCAACCAGCGTAGCCCCGCCCCTCCGAATTAACCACGTCCCCCAGTGTAGCCCCGCCCCTCCAAATTAATCACGTCAACCAGCGTAGCCCCGCCCCCGAATTAACCACGTCCCCCAGTGTAGCCCTGCCCCTCCAAATTAATAAACGTCCCCCAGTGTAGTCCCGCCCCTCCGAATTAATCACGTCAACCAGCGTAGCCCCGCCCCTCCGAATTAACCACATCCCCCAGTGTAGCCCCGCCCCTCCAAATTAATCACTTCAACCAGCGTAGCCCCGCCCCCGAATTAACCACGTCCCCCAGTGTAGTCCCGCCCCTCCGAATTAATCACGTCAACCAGCGTAGCCCCGCCCCCGAATTAATCACTTCAGCCAGCGTAGCCCCTCCCCTCCGAATTAATCACGTCACCCAGTGTAGCCCCGCCCCATCGACTTAATCACGTCATCCAGTGTAGCCCCGCCCCATAGAATTAATGACGTGATCCAGTGTGGCCCCGCCCCATCAAATTAATGACGTCAGTCCGCGTGGCCCCGCCCCTCCGAATTAATCACGTCATTGTCTATACATAGTTCATCCTGACTTGGATGTGCCCTTATCTGGTCACCAGTCACTGATTTCCATTCAAACCAGTTGGGACTGTGGGAGGAAAGGCCCAAACATAACATCTAAATTCTACTCAGCAAACCCCTATTCTATTAAAGGGAACAGACACATTCCCACCAACTGTATAACACAACATGTAAATTCTACTCAGCAAACCCCTATTCTACTGAAGGGAACTGACACATTCCCACCAACTGTATAACACAACATGTAAATTCTACTCAGTAAACCCCTATTCTATTAAAGGGAACAGACACATTCCCACCAACTGTATAACACAACATGTAAATTCTACTCAGTAAACCCCTATTCTACTGAAGGGAACTGACACATTCCCACCAACTGTATAACACAACATGTAAATTCTACTCAGTAAACCCCTATTCTATTAAAGGGAACAGACACATTCCCACCAACTGTATAACACAACATGTAAATTCTACTCAGTAAACCCCTATTCTATTAAAGGGAACAGACACATTCCCACCAACTGTATAACACAACATGTAAATTCTACTCAGTAAACCCCTATTCTACTGAAGGGAACAGACACATTCCCACCAACTGTATAACACAACATGTAAATTCTACTCAGTAAACCCCTATTCTATTAAAGGGAACAGACACATTCCCACCAACTGTATAACACAACATGTAAATTCTACTCAGCAAACCCCTATTCTATTAAAGGGAACAGACACATTCCCACCAACTGTATAACACAACATGTAAATTCTAATCAGCAAACCCCTATTCTACTGAAGGGAACAGACACATTCCCACCAACTGTATAACACAACATGTAAATTCTACTCAGTAAACCCCTATTCTATTAAAGGGAACAGACACATTCCCACCAACTGTATAACACAACATGTAAATTCTACTCAGTAAACCCCTATTCTATTAAAGGGAACAGACACATTCCCACCAACTGTATAACACAACATGTAAATTCTACTCAGCAAACCCCTATTCTACTGAAGGGAACAGACACATTCCCACCAACTGTATAACACAACATGTAAATTCTACTCAGTAAACCCCTATTCTATTAAAGGGAACAGACACATTCCCACCAACTGTATAACACAACATGTAAATTCTACTCAGTAAATCCCTATTCTGCTGAAGGGAACAGACACATTCCCATCAACTGTATAACGCAACATGTAAATTCTACTCAGTAAACCCCTATTCTACTGAAGGAAACAGGCACATTCCCATCAACTGTGTAACACAACATGTAAATTCTACTCAGTAAACCCCTATTCTACTGAAGGGAACTGACACATTCCCATCAACTGTATAACACAACATGTAAATTCTACCCAGTAAACCCCTATTCTGCTGAAGGGAAAATACACATTCCCACCAACTGTATAACACAACATGTAAATTCTATTCAATAAACCCCTATTCTATTGAAGGGAACAGACACATTCCCACCAACTGTATAACACAACGTGTAAATTCTACTCAGTAAACCCCTATTCTATTAAAGGGAACAGACACATTCCCACCAACTGTATAACACAACATGTAAATTCTACTCAGTAAACCCCTATTCTATTAAAGGGAACGGACACATTCCCACCAACTGTATAACACAACATGTAAATTACACTCAGTAAACCCCTATTCTATTAAAGGGAACAGACACATTCCCACCAACTGTATAACACAACATGTAAATTCTACTCAGTAAACCCCTATTCTGCTGAAGGGAACAGACACATTCCTACCAACTGTAAAACACAACATGTAAATTCTACTCAGTAAACCCCTATTCTACTGAAAGGAACAGACACATTCCCATTAACTGTATAACACAACATGTAAATTCTACTCAGTAAACCCCTATTCTATTAAAGGGAACGGACACATTCCCACCAACTGTATAACACAACATGTAAATTACACTCAGTAAACCCCTATTCTATTAAAGGGAACAGACACATTCCCACCAACTGTATAACACAACATGTAAATTCTACTCAGTAAACCCCTATTCTGCTGAAGGGAACAGACACATTCCCACCAACTGTAAAACACAACATGTAAATTCTACTCAGTAAACCCCTATTCTACTGAAGGGAACAGACACATTCCCATTAACTGTATAACACAACATGTAAATTCTACTCAGTAAACCCCTATTCTACTGAAGGGAACAGACATATTCCTATCAACTGTATAACACAACATGTAAATTCTACTCAGTAAACCCCTATTCTACTGAAGGGAACAGACACATTCCCATCAACTGTATAACACAACATGTAAATTCTACTCAGTAAACCCCTATTCTACTGAAGGGAACAGACACATTCCCATCAACTGTATAACACAACATGTAAATTCTACTCAGTAAACCCCTATTCTACTGAAGAGAACAGACACATTCCCACCAACTGTAAAACACAACATGTAAATTCTACTCAGTAAACCCCTATTCTACTGAAGGGAACAGACACATTCCCATCAACTGTATAACACAACATGTAAATTCTACTCAGTAAACCCCTATTCTACTGAAGGGAACAGACACATTCCCACCAACTGTAAAACACAACATCTAAATTCTACTCAGCAAACCCCTATTCTATTAAAGGGAACAGACACATTCCCACCAACTGTATAACACACCATGTAAATTCTACTCAGTAAACCCCTATTCTGCTGAAGGGAACAGACACATTCCCATCAACTGTAAAACACAACATTTACATTCTACTCAGTAAACCCCTATTCTACTGAAGGGAACAGACACATTCCCATTAACTGTATAACACAACATGTAAATTCTACTCAGTAAACCCCTATTCTACTGAAGGGAACAGACATATTCCTATCAACTGTATAACACAACATGTAAATTCTACTCAGTAAACCCCTATTCTACTGAAGGGAACAGACACATTCCCATCAACTGTATAACACAACATGTAAATTCTACTCAGTAAACCCCTATTCTACTGAAGGGAACAGACACATTCCCATCAACTGTATAACACAACATGTAAATTCTACTCAGTAAACCCCTATTCTACTGAAGGGAACAGACACATTCCCACCAACTGTAAAACACAACATGTAAATTCTACTCAGTAAACCCCTATTCTACTGAAGGGAACAGACACATTCCCATCACCTGTATAACACAAGATGTAAATTCTACTCAGTAAACCCCTGTTCTACAGAAGGGAACAGACACATTCCCATCAACTGTATAACATAACATGTAAATTCTACTCAGTAAACCCCTATTCTACTGAAGGGAACAGACACATTCTCACCAACTCTATAACACAACATGTAAATTCTACTCAGTAAACCCCTATTCTGCTGAAGGGAACAGACACATTCCCACCAACTGTAAAACACAACATGTAAATTCTACTCATTAAACCCATATTCTATTAAAGGGAACAGACACATTCCCACCAACTGTATAACACAACATGTAAATTCTACTCAGTTAACCCCTATTCTATTAAAGGGAACAGACACATTCCCACCAACTGTATAACACAACATGTAAATTCTACTCAGTAAACCCCTATTCTACTGAAGGGAACAGACACATTCCCATCAACTGTATAACACAACATGTAAATTCTACTCAGTAAACCCCTATTCTACTGAAGGGAACAGACACATTCCCATCAACTGTATAACACAACATGTAAATTCTACTCAGTAAACCCCTATTCTACTGAAGGGAACAGACACATTCCCATCAACTGTATAACACAACATGTAAATTCTACTCAGTAAACCCCTATTCTACTGAAGGAAACAGGCACATTCCCATCAACTGTGTAACACAACATGTAAATTCTACTCAGTAAACCCCTATTCTACTGAAGGGAACAGACACATTCCCATCAACTGTATAACACAACATGTAAATTCTACTCAGTAAACCCCTATTCTGCTGAAGGGAAAATACACATTCCCACCAACTGTATAACACAACATGTAAATTCTATTCAATAAACCCCTATTCTACTGAAGGGAACAGACACATTCCCACCAACTGTATAACACAACGTGTAAATTCTACTCAGTAAACCCCTATTCTATTAAAGGGAACAGACACACTCCCACCAACTGTATAACACAACATGTAAATTCTACTCAGTAAACCCCTACTCTATTAAAGGGAACGGACACATTCCCACCAACTGTATAACACAACATGTAAATTACACTCAGTAAACCCCTATTCTATTAAAGGGAACAGACACATTCCCACCAACTGTATAACACAACATGTAAATTCTACTCAGTAAACCCCTATTCTGCTGAAGGGAACAGACACATTCCTACCAACTGTAAAACACAACATGTAAATTCTACTCAGTAAACCCCTATTCTACTGAAGGGAACAGACACATTCCCATTAACTGTATAACACAACATGTAAATTCTACTCAGTAAACCCCTATTCTGCTGAAGGGAAAATACACATTCCCACCAACTGTATAACACAACATGTAAATTCTATTCAATAAACCCCTATTCTATTGAAGGGAACAGACACATTCCCACCAACTGTATAACACAACGTGTAAATTCTACTCAGTAAACCCCTATTCTATTAAAGGGAACAGACACATTCCCACCAACTGTATAACACAACATGTAAATTCTACTCAGTAAACCCCTATTCTATTAAAGGGAACGGACACATTCCCACCAACTGTATAACACAACATGTAAATTACACTCAGTAAACCCCTATTCTATTAAAGGGAACAGACACATTCCCACCAACTGTATAACACAACATGTAAATTCTACTCAGTAAACCCCTATTCTGCTGAAGGGAACAGACACATTCCTACCAACTGTAAAACACAACATGTAAATTCTACTCAGTAAACCCCTATTCTACTGAAGGGAACAGACACATTCCCATTAACTGTATAACACAACATGTAAATTCTACTCAGTAAACCCCTATTCTATTAAAGGGAACGGACACATTCCCACCAACTGTATAACACAACATGTAAATTACACTCAGTAAACCCCTATTCTATTAAAGGGAACAGACACATTCCCACCAACTGTATAACACAACATGTAAATTCTACTCAGTAAACCCCTATTCTGCTGAAGGGAACAGACACATTCCCACCAACTGTAAAACACAACATGTAAATTCTACTCAGTAAACCCCTATTCTACTGAAGGGAACAGACACATTCCCATTAACTGTATAACACAACATGTAAATTCTACTCAGTAAACCCCTATTCTACTGAAGGGAACAGACATATTCCTATCAACTGTATAACACAACATGTAAATTCTACTCAGTAAACCCCTATTCTACTGAAGGGAACAGACACATTCCCATCAACTGTATAACACAACATGTAAATTCTACTCAGTAAACCCCTATTCTACTGAAGGGAACAGACACATTCCCATCAACTGTATAACACAACATGTAAATTCTACTCAGTAAACCCCTATTCTACTGAAGAGAACAGACACATTCCCACCAACTGTAAAACACAACATGTAAATTCTACTCAGTAAACCCCTATTCTACTGAAGGGAACAGACACATTCCCATCAACTGTATAACACAACATGTAAATTCTACTCAGTAAACCCCTATTCTACTGAAGGGAACAGACACATTCCCACCAACTGTAAAACACAACATCTAAATTCTACTCAGCAAACCCCTATTCTATTAAAGGGAACAGACACATTCCCACCAACTGTATAACACACCATGTAAATTCTACTCAGTAAACCCCTATTCTGCTGAAGGGAACAGACACATTCCCATCAACTGTAAAACACAACATTTACATTCTACTCAGTAAACCCCTATTCTACTGAAGGGAACAGACACATTCCCATTAACTGTATAACACAACATGTAAATTCTACTCAGTAAACACCTATTCTACTGAAGGGAACAGACATATTCCTATCAACTGTATAACACAACATGTAAATTCTACTCAGTAAACCCCTATTCTACTGAAGGGAACAGACACATTCCCATCAACTGTATAACACAACATGTAAATTCTACTCAGTAAACCCCTATTCTACTGAAGGGAACAGACACATTCCCATCAACTGTATAACACAACATGTAAATTCTACTCAGTAAACCCCTATTCTACTGAAGGGAACAGACACATTCCCACCAACTGTAAAACACAACATGTAAATTCTACTCAGTAAACCCCTATTCTACTGAATGGAACAGACACATTCCCATCACCTGTATAACACAAGATGTAAATTCTACTCAGTAAACCCCTGTTCTACAGAAGGGAACAGACACATTCCCATCAACTGTATAACATAACATGTAAATTCTACTCAGTAAACCCCTATTCTACTGAAGGGAACAGACACATTCTCACCAACTCTATAACACAACATGTAAATTCTACTCAGTAAACCCCTATTCTGCTGAAGGGAACAGACACATTCCCACCAACTGTATAACACAACATGTAAATTCTACTCAGTAAACCCCTATTCTACTGAAGGGAACAGACACATTCCCACCAACTGTAAAACACAACATCTAAATTCTACTCAGCAAACCCCTATTCTATTAAAGGGAACAGACACATTCCCACCAACTGTATAACACACCATGTAAATTCTACTCAGTAAACCCCTATTCTGCTGAAGGGAACAGACACATTCCCATCAACTGTAAAACACAACATTTACATTCTACTCAGTAAACCCCTATTCTACTGAAGGGAACAGACACATTCCCATTAACTGTATAACACAACATGTAAATTCTACTCAGTAAACCCCTATTCTACTGAAGGGAACAGACATATTCCTATCAACTGTATAACACAACATGTAAATTCTACTCAGTAAACCCCTATTCTACTGAAGGGAACAGACACATTCCCATCAACTGTATAACACAACATGTAAATTCTACTCAGTAAACCCCTATTCTACTGAAGGGAACAGACACATTCCCATCAACTGTATAACACAACATGTAAATTCTACTCAGTAAACCCCTATTCTACTGAAGGGAACAGACACATTCCCACCAACTGTAAAACACAACATGTAAATTCTACTCAGTAAACCCCTATTCTACTGAAGGGAACAGACACATTCCCATCACCTGTATAACACAAGATGTAAATTCTACTCAGTAAACCCCTGTTCTACAGAAGGGAACAGACACATTCCCATCAACTGTATAACATAACATGTAAATTCTACTCAGTAAACCCCTATTCTACTGAAGGGAACAGACACATTCTCACCAACTCTATAACACAACATGTAAATTCTACTCAGTAAACCCCTATTCTGCTGAAGGGAACAGACACATTCCCACCAACTGTAAAACACAACATGTAAATTCTACTCATTAAACCCATATTCTATTAAAGGGAACAGACACATTCCCACCAACTGTATAACACAACATGTAAATTCTACTCAGTTAACCCCTATTCTATTAAAGGGAACAGACACATTCCCACCAACTGTATAACACAACATGTAAATTCTACTCAGTAAACCCCTATTCTACTGAAGGGAACAGACACATTCCCATCAACTGTATAACACAACATGTAAATTCTACTCAGTAAACCCCTATTCTACTGAAGGGAACAGACACATTCCCATCAACTGTATAACACAACATGTAAATTCTACTCAGTAAACCCCTATTCTACTGAAGGGAACAGACACATTCCCATCAACTGTATAACACAACATGTAAATTCTACTCAGTAAACCCCTATTCTACTGAAGGAAACAGGCACATTCCCATCAACTGTGTAACACAACATGTAAATTCTACTCAGTAAACCCCTATTCTACTGAAGGGAACAGACACATTCCCATCAACTGTATAACACAACATGTAAATTCTACTCAGTAAACCCCTATTCTATTAAAGGGAACAGACACACTCCCACCAACTGTATAACACAACATGTAAATTCTACTCAGTAAACCCCTATTCTATTAAAGGGAACGGACACATTCCCACCAACTGTATAACACAACATGTAAATTACACTCAGTAAACCCCTATTCTATTAAAGGGAACAGACACATTCCCACCAACTGTATAACACAACATGTAAATTCTACTCAGTAAACCCCTATTCTGCTGAAGGGAACAGACACATTCCTACCAACTGTAAAACACAACATGTAAATTCTACTCAGTAAACCCCTATTCTACTGAAGGGAACAGACACATTCCCATTAACTGTATAACACAACATGTAAATTCTACTCAGTAAACCCCTATTCTGCTGAAGGGAAAATACACATTCCCACCAACTGTATAACACAACATGTAAATTCTATTCAATAAACCCCTATTCTATTGAAGGGAACAGACACATTCCCACCAACTGTATAACACAACGTGTAAATTCTACTCAGTAAACCCCTATTCTATTAAAGGGAACAGACACATTCCCACCAACTGTATAACACAACATGTAAATTCTACTCAGTAAACCCCTATTCTATTAAAGGGAACGGACACATTCCCACCAACTGTATAACACAACATGTAAATTACACTCAGTAAACCCCTATTCTATTAAAGGGAACAGACACATTCCCACCAACTGTATAACACAACATGTAAATTCTACTCAGTAAACCCCTATTCTGCTGAAGGGAACAGACACATTCCTACCAACTGTAAAACACAACATGTAAATTCTACTCAGTAAACCCCTATTCTACTGAAGGGAACAGACACATTCCCATTAACTGTATAACACAACATGTAAATTCTACTCAGTAAACCCCTATTCTATTAAAGGGAACGGACACATTCCCACCAACTGTATAACACAACATGTAAATTACACTCAGTAAACCCCTATTCTATTAAAGGGAACAGACACATTCCCACCAACTGTATAACACAACATGTAAATTCTACTCAGTAAACCCCTATTCTGCTGAAGGGAACAGACACATTCCCACCAACTGTAAAACACAACATGTAAATTCTACTCAGTAAACCCCTATTCTACTGAAGGGAACAGACACATTCCCATTAACTGTATAACACAACATGTAAATTCTACTCAGTAAACCCCTATTCTACTGAAGGGAACAGACATATTCCTATCAACTGTATAACACAACATGTAAATTCTACTCAGTAAACCCCTATTCTACTGAAGGGAACAGACACATTCCCATCAACTGTATAACACAACATGTAAATTCTACTCAGTAAACCCCTATTCTACTGAAGGGAACAGACACATTCCCATCAACTGTATAACACAACATGTAAATTCTACTCAGTAAACCCCTATTCTACTGAAGAGAACAGACACATTCCCACCAACTGTAAAACACAACATGTAAATTCTACTCAGTAAACCCCTATTCTACTGAAGGGAACAGACACATTCCCATCAACTGTATAACACAACATGTAAATTCTACTCAGTAAACCCCTATTCTACTGAAGGGAACAGACACATTCCCACCAACTGTAAAACACAACATCTAAATTCTACTCAGCAAACCCCTATTCTATTAAAGGGAACAGACACATTCCCACCAACTGTATAACACACCATGTAAATTCTACTCAGTAAACCCCTATTCTGCTGAAGGGAACAGACACATTCCCATCAACTGTAAAACACAACATTTACATTCTACTCAGTAAACCCCTATTCTACTGAAGGGAACAGACACATTCCCATTAACTGTATAACACAACATGTAAATTCTACTCAGTAAACACCTATTCTACTGAAGGGAACAGACATATTCCTATCAACTGTATAACACAACATGTAAATTCTACTCAGTAAACCCCTATTCTACTGAAGGGAACAGACACATTCCCATCAACTGTATAACACAACATGTAAATTCTACTCAGTAAACCCCTATTCTACTGAAGGGAACAGACACATTCCCATCAACTGTATAACACAACATGTAAATTCTACTCAGTAAACCCCTATTCTACTGAAGGGAACAGACACATTCCCACCAACTGTAAAACACAACATGTAAATTCTACTCAGTAAACCCCTATTCTACTGAATGGAACAGACACATTCCCATCACCTGTATAACACAAGATGTAAATTCTACTCAGTAAACCCCTGTTCTACAGAAGGGAACAGACACATTCCCATCAACTGTATAACATAACATGTAAATTCTACTCAGTAAACCCCTATTCTACTGAAGGGAACAGACACATTCTCACCAACTCTATAACACAACATGTAAATTCTACTCAGTAAACCCCTATTCTGCTGAAGGGAACAGACACATTCCCACCAACTGTATAACACAACATGTAAATTCTACTCAGTAAACCCCTATTCTACTGAAGGGAACAGACACATTCCCACCAACTGTAAAACACAACATCTAAATTCTACTCAGCAAACCCCTATTCTATTAAAGGGAACAGACACATTCCCACCAACTGTATAACACACCATGTAAATTCTACTCAGTAAACCCCTATTCTGCTGAAGGGAACAGACACATTCCCATCAACTGTAAAACACAACATTTACATTCTACTCAGTAAACCCCTATTCTACTGAAGGGAACAGACACATTCCCATTAACTGTATAACACAACATGTAAATTCTACTCAGTAAACCCCTATTCTACTGAAGGGAACAGACATATTCCTATCAACTGTATAACACAACATGTAAATTCTACTCAGTAAACCCCTATTCTACTGAAGGGAACAGACACATTCCCATCAACTGTATAACACAACATGTAAATTCTACTCAGTAAACCCCTATTCTACTGAAGGGAACAGACACATTCCCATCAACTGTATAACACAACATGTAAATTCTACTCAGTAAACCCCTATTCTACTGAAGGGAACAGACACATTCCCACCAACTGTAAAACACAACATGTAAATTCTACTCAGTAAACCCCTATTCTACTGAAGGGAACAGACACATTCCCATCACCTGTATAACACAAGATGTAAATTCTACTCAGTAAACCCCTGTTCTACAGAAGGGAACAGACACATTCCCATCAACTGTATAACATAACATGTAAATTCTACTCAGTAAACCCCTATTCTACTGAAGGGAACAGACACATTCTCACCAACTCTATAACACAACATGTAAATTCTACTCAGTAAACCCCTATTCTGCTGAAGGGAACAGACACATTCCCACCAACTGTAAAACACAACATGTAAATTCTACTCATTAAACCCATATTCTATTAAAGGGAACAGACACATTCCCACCAACTGTATAACACAACATGTAAATTCTACTCAGTTAACCCCTATTCTATTAAAGGGAACAGACACATTCCCACCAACTGTATAACACAACATGTAAATTCTACTCAGTAAACCCCTATTCTACTGAAGGGAACAGACACATTCCCATCAACTGTATAACACAACATGTAAATTCTACTCAGTAAACCCCTATTCTACTGAAGGGAACAGACACATTCCCATCAACTGTATAACACAACATGTAAATTCTACTCAGTAAACCCCTATTCTACTGAAGGGAACAGACACATTCCCATCAACTGTATAACACAACATGTAAATTCTACTCAGTAAACCCCTATTCTACTGAAGGAAACAGGCACATTCCCATCAACTGTGTAACACAACATGTAAATTCTACTCAGTAAACCCCTATTCTACTGAAGGGAACAGACACATTCCCATCAACTGTATAACACAACATGTAAATTCTACTCAGTAAACCCCTATTCTGCTGAAGGGAAAATACACATTCCCACCAACTGTATAACACAACATGTAAATTCTATTCAATAAACCCCTATTCTACTGAAGGGAACAGACACATTCCCACCAACTGTATAACACAACGTGTAAATTCTACTCAGTAAACCCCTATTCTATTAAAGGGAACAGACACACTCCCACCAACTGTATAACACAACATGTAAATTCTACTCAGTAAACCCCTATTCTATTAAAGGGAACGGACACATTCCCACCAACTGTATAACACAACATGTAAATTACACTCAGTAAACCCCTATTCTATTAAAGGGAACAGACACATTCCCACCAACTGTATAACACAACATGTAAATTCTACTCAGTAAACCCCTATTCTGCTGAAGGGAACAGACACATTCCTACCAACTGTAAAACACAACATGTAAATTCTACTCAGTAAACCCCTATTCTACTGAAGGGAACAGACACATTCCCATTAACTGTATAACACAACATGTAAATTCTACTCAGTAAACCCCTATTCTATTAAAGGGAACGGACACTTTCCCACCAACTGTATAACACAACATGTAAATTACACTCAGTAAACCCCTATTCTATTAAAGGGAACAGACACATTCCCACCAACTGTATAACACAACATGTAAATTCTACTCAGTAAACCCCTATTCTGCTGAAGGGAACAGACACATTCCTACCAACTGTAAAACACAACATGTAAATTCTACTCAGTAAACCCCTATTCTACTGAAGGGAACAGACACATTCCCATTAACTGTATAACACAACATGTAAATTCTACTCAGTAAACCCCTATTCTATTAAAGGGAACGGACACATTCCCACCAACTGTATAACACAACATGTAAATTACACTCAGTAAACCCCTATTCTATTAAAGGGAACAGACACATTCCCACCAACTGTATAACACAACATGTAAATTCTACTCAGTAAACCCCTATTCTACTGAAGGGAACAGACACATTCCCATTAACTGTATAACACAACATGTAAATTCTACTCAGTAAACCCCTATTCTATTAAAGGGAACGGACACATTCCCACCAACTGTATAACACAACATGTAAATTACACTCAGTAAACCCCTATTCTATTAAAGGGAACAGACACATTCCCACCAACTGTATAACACAACATGTAAATTCTACTCAGTAAACCCCTATTCTACTGAAGGGAACAGACACATTCCCATCAACTGTATAACACAACATGTAAATTCTACTCAGTAAACCCCTATTCTACTGAAGAGAACAGACACATTCCCACCAACTGTAAAACACAACATGTAAATTCTACTCAGTAAACCCCTATTCTACTGAAGGGAACATACACATTCCCATCACCTGTATAACACAAGATGTAAATTCTACTCAGTAAACCCCTGTTCTACAGAAGGGAACAGACACATTCCCATCAACTGTATAACACAACATGTAAATTCTACTCAGTAAACCCCTATTCTACTGAAGGGAACAGACACATTCCCACCAACTGTAAAACACAACATGTAAATTCTACTCAGTAAAACCCTATTCTACTGAAGGGAACAGACACATTCCCATCAACTGTATAACACAACATGTAAATTCTACTCAGTAAACCCCTATTCTACTGAAGGGAACAGACACATTCCCACCAACTGTAAAACACAACATCTAAATTCTACTCAGCAAACCCCTATTCTATTAAAGGGAACAGACACATTCCCACCAACTGTATAACACAACATGTAAATTCTACTCAGTAAACCCCTATTCTGCTGAAGGGAACAGACACATTCCCATCAACTGTAAAACACAACATTTACATTCTACTCAGTAAACCCCTATTCTACTGAAGGGAACAGACACATTCCCATTAACTGTATAACACAACATGTAAATTCTACTCAGTAAACCCCTATTCTACTGAAGGGAACAGACATATTCCTATCAACTGTATAACACAACATGTAAATTCTACTCAGTAAACCCCTATTCTACTGAAGGGAACAGACACATTCCCATCAACTGTATAACACAACATGTAAATTCTACTCAGTAAACCCCTATTCTACTGAAGGGAACAGACACATTCCCATCAACTGTATAACACAACATGTAAATTCTACTCAGTAAACCCCTATTCTACTGAAGGGAACAGACACATTCCCACCAACTGTAAAACACAACATGTAAATTCTACTCAGTAAACCCCTATTCTACTGAAGGGAACAGACACATTCCCATCACCTGTATAACACAAGATGTAAATTCTACTCAGTAAACCCCTGTTCTACAGAAGGGAACAGACACATTCCCATCAACTGTATAACATAACATGTAAATTCTACTCAGTAAACCCCTATTCTACTGAAGGGAACAGACACATTCTCACCAACTCTATAACACAACATGTAAATTCTACTCAGTAAACCCCTATTCTGCTGAGGGGAACAGACACATTCCCACCAACTGTAAAACACAACATGTAAATTCTACTCATTAAACCCATATTCTATTAAAGGGAACAGACACATTCCCACCAACTGTATAACACAACATGTAAATTCTACTCAGTTAACCCCTATTCTATTAAAGGGAACAGACACATTCCCACCAACTGTATAACACAACATGTAAATTCTACTCAGTAAACCCCTATTCTACTGAAGGGAACAGACACATTCCCATCAACTGTATAACACAACATGTAAATTCTACTCAGTAAACCCCTATTCTACTGAAGGGAACAGACGAATTCCCATCAACTGTATAACACAACATGTAAATTCTACTCAGTAAACCCCTATTCTACTGAAGGGAACAGACACATTCCCATCAACTGTATAACACAACATGTAAATTCTACTCAGTAAACCCCTATTCTACTGAAGGAAACAGGCACATTCCCATCAACTGTGTAACACAACATGTAAATTCTACTCAGTAAACCCCTATTCTACTGAAGGGAACAGACACATTCCCATCAACTGTATAACACAACATGTAAATTCTACTCAGTAAACCCCTATTCTGCTGAAGGGAAAATACACATTCCCACCAACTGTATAACACAACATGTAAATTCTATTCAATAAACCCCTATTCTACTGAAGGGAACAGACACATTCCCACCAACTGTATAACACAACGTGTAAATTCTACTCAGTAAACCTCTATTCTATTAAAGGGAACAGACACATTCCCACCAACTGTATAACACAACATGTAAATTCTACTCAGTAAACCCCTATTCTATTAAAGGGAACGGACACATTCCCACCAACTGTATAACACAACATGTAAATTACACTCAGTAAACCCCTATTCTATTAAAGGGAACAGACACATTCCCACCAACTGTATAACACAACATGTAAATTCTACTCAGTAAACCCCTATTCTATTAAAGGGAACGGACACATTCCCACCAACTGTATAACACAACATGTAAATTACACTCAGTAAACCCCTATTCTATTAAAGGGAACAGACACATTCCCACCAACTGTATAACACAACATGTAAATTCTACTCAGTAAACCCCTATTCTGCTGAAGGGAACAGACACATTCCCACCAACTGTAAAACACAACATGTAAATTCTACTCAGTAAACCCCTATTCTACTGAAGGGAACAGACACATTCCCATTAACTGTATAACACAACATGTAAATTCTACTCAGTAAACCCCTATTCTACTGAAGGGAACAGACATATTCCTATCAACTGTATAACACAACATGTAAATTCTACTCAGTAAACCCCTATTCTACTGAAGGGAACAGACACATTCCCATCAACTGTATAACACAACATGTAAATTCTACTCAGTAAACCCCTATTCTACTGAAGGGAACAGACACATTCCCATCAACTGTATAACACAACATGTAAATTCTACTCAGTAAACCCCTATTCTACTGAAGAGAACAGACACATTCCCACCAACTGTAAAACACAACATGTAAATTCTACTCAGTAAACCCCTATTCTACTGAAGGGAACAGACACATTCCCATCACCTGTATAACACAAGATGTAAATTCTACTCAGTAAACCCCTGTTCTACAGAAGGGAACAGACACATTCCCATCAACTGTATAACACAACATGTAAATTCTACTCAGTAAACCCCTATTCTACTGAAGGGAACAGACACATTCCCACCAACTGTAAAACACAACATGTAAATTCTACTCAGTAAAACCCTATTCTACTGAAGGGAACAGACACATTCCCATCAACTGTATAACACAACATGTAAATTCTACTCAGTAAACCCCTATTCTACTGAAGGGAACAGACACATTCCCACCAACTGTATAACACAACATGTAAATTCTACTCAGTAAACCCCTATTCTGCTGAAGGGAACAGACACATTCCCATCAACTGTAAAACACAACATGTAAATTCTACTCAGTAAACCCCTATTCTACTGAAGGGAACAGACACATTCCCATCAACTGTATAACACAACATGTAAATTCTACTCAGTAAACCCCTATTCTACTGAAGGGAACAGACACATTCCCACCAACTGTAAAACACAACATGTAAATTCTACTCAGTAAACCCCTATTCTACTGAAGGGAACAGACACATTCCCACCAACTGTAAAACACAACATGTAAATTCTACTCAGTAAACCCCTATTCTACTGAAGGGAACAGGCACATTCCCATCAAATGTATAACACAACATGTAAATTCTACTCAGTAAACCCCTATTCTACTGAAGGGAACAGACACATTCCCACCAACTGTAAAACACAACATGTAAATTCTACTCAGTAAACCCCTGTTCTACTGAAGGGAACAGACACATTCCCACCAACTGTAAAACACAACGTGTAAATTCTACTCGGTAAACCCCTATTCTGCTGAAGGGAACAGACACAGTCCCACCAACTGTAAAACACAACATGTAAATTCTACTCAGTAAACCCCTATTCTATTAAAGGGAACAGACACATTCCCACCAACTGTATAACACAACATGTAAATTCTACTCAGTTAACGCCTATTCTATTAAAGGGAACAGACACATTCCCACCAACTGTATAACACAACATGTAAATTCTACTCAGTAAACCCCTATTCTACTGAAGGGAACAGACACATTCCCATCAACTGTAAAACACAACATGTAAATTCTACTCAGTTAACCCCTATTCTATTAAAGGGAACATACACATCCCCACCAACTGTATAACACAACATGTAAATTCTCCTCAGTAAACCCCTATTCTACTGAAGGGAACAGAAACATTCCCACCAACTGTATAACACAACATGTAAATTCTACTCAGTAAACCCCTATTCTACTGAAGGGAACAGACACATTCTCACAAACTGTATAACACAACATGTAAATTCTACTCAGTAAACCCCTATTCTACTGAAGGGAACAGAAACATTCCCATTAACTGTAAAGCACAACATGTAAATTCTACTCAGTAAACCCCTATTCTACTGAAGGGAACAGACACATTCCCATTAACTGTATAACACAACATGTAAATTCTACTCAGTAAACCCCTATACTATTAAAGGGAACGGACACATTCCCACCAACTGTAAAACACAACATGTAAATTCTACTCAGTAAACCCCTATTCTATTAAAGGGAACAGACACATTCCCACCAACTGTATAACACAACATGTAAATTCTACTCAGTTACCCCCTATTCTATTAAAGGGAACAGACACATTCCCACCAACTGTATAACACAACATGTAAATTCTACTCAGTAAACCCCTATTCTACTGAAGGGAACAGACACATTCCCATTAACTTTATAACACAACATGTAAATTCTACTCAGTAAACCCCTGTTCTACTGAAGGGAACAGACACATTCCTATCAACTGTATAACACAACATGTAAATTCTACTCAGTAAACCCCTGTTCTACTGAAGGGAACAGACACATTCCCACCAACTGTAAAACACAACATGTAAATTCTACTCAGTAAAAACCTATTCTACTGAAGGGAACAGACACATTCCCATCAACTGTATAACACAACATTTAAATTTTACTCCGTAAACCCCTATTCTACTGAAGGGAACAGACACATTCCCATCAACTGTATAACACAACATGTAAATTCTACTCAGTAAACCCCTATTCTACTGAAGGGAACAGACACATTCCCACCAACTGTAAAACACAACATGTAAATTCTACTCAGTAAAACCCTATTCTACTGAAGGGAACAGACACATTCCCATCAACTGTATAACACAACATGTAAATTCTACTCAGTAAACCCCTATTCTACTGAAGGGAAGAGACACATTCCCACCAACTGTAAAACACAACATCTAAATTCTACTCAGCAAACCCCTATTCTATTAAAGGGAACAGACACATTCCCACCAACTGTATAACACAACATGTAAATTCTACTCAATAAACCCCTATTCTGCTGAAGGGAACAGACACATTCCCATCAACTGTAAAACACAACATGTAAATTCTACTCAGTAAACCCCTATTCTACTGAAGGGAACAGACACATTCCCATCAACTGTATAACACAACATGTAAATTCTACTCAGTAAACCCCTATTCTACTGAAGGGAACAGACACATTCCCATCAACTGTATAACACAACATGTAAATTCTACTCAGTAAACCCCTATTCTACTGAAGGGAACAGACACATTCCCACCAACTGTAAAACACAACATGTAAATTCTACTCAGTAAACCCCTATTCTACTGAATGGAACAGACACATTCCCATCACCTGTATAACACAAGATGTAAATTCTACTCAGTAAACCCCTGTTCTACAGAAGGGAACAGACGAATTCCCATCAACTGTATAACATAACATGTAAATTCTACTCAGTAAACCCCTATTCTACTGAAGGGAACAGACACATTCCCATCAACTGTATAACACAACATGTAAATTCTACTCAGTAAACCCCTATTCTGCTGAAGGGAAAATACACATTCCCACCAACTGTATAACACAACATGTAAATTCTATTCAGTAAACCCCTATTCTATTAAAGGGAACAGACACATTCCCACCAACTGTATAACACAACATGTAAATTCTACTCAGTAAACCTCTATTCTATTAAAGGGAACAGACACATTCCCACCAACTGTATAACACAACATGTAAATTCTACTCAGTAAACCCCTATTCTACTGAAGGGAACAGACACATTCCCATTAACTTTATAACACAACATGTAAATTCTACTCAGTAAACCCCTGTTCTACTGAAGGGAACAGACACATTCCCACCAACTGTATAACACAACATGTAAATTCTACTCAGTAAACCCCTATTCTATTAAAGGGAACGGACACATTCCCACCAACTGTATAACACAACATGTAAATTACACTCAGTAAACCCCTATTCTATTAAAGGGAACAGACACATTCCCACCAACTGTATAACACAACATTTAAATTTTACTCCGTAAACCCCTATTCTGCTGAAGGGAACAGACACATTCCCACCAACTGTAAAACACAACATGTAAATTCTACTCAGTAAACCCCTATTCTACTGAAGGGAACAGACACATTCCCATTAACTGTATAACACAACATGTAAATTCTACTCAGTAAACCCCTATTCTACTGAAGGGAACAGACATATTCCTATCAACTGTATAACACAACATGTAAATTCTACTCAGTAAACCCCTATTCTACTGAAGGGAACAGACACATTCCCATCAACTGTATAACACAACATGTAAATTCTACTCAGTAAACCCCTATTCTACTGAAGGGAACAGACACATTCCCATCAACTGTATAACACAACATGTAAATTCTACTCAGTAAACCCCTATTCTACTGAAGAGAACAGACACATTCCCACCAACTGTAAAACACAACATGTAAATTCTACTCAGTAAACCCCTATTCTACTGAAGGGAACAGACACATTCCCATCACCTGTATAACACAAGATGTAAATTCTACTCAGTAAACCCCTGTTCTACAGAAGGGAACAGACACATTCCCATCAACTGTATAACACAACATGTAAATTCTACTCAGTAAACCCCTATTCTACTGAAGGGAACAGACACATTCCCACCAACTGTAAAACACAACATGTAAATTCTACTCAGTAAAACCCTATTCTACTGAAGGGAACAGACACATTCCCATCAACTGTATAACACAACATGTAAATTCTACTCAGTAAACCCCTATTCTACTGAAGGGAACAGACACATTCCCACCAACTGTATAACACAACATGTAAATTCTACTCAGTAAACCCCTATTCTGCTGAAGGGAACAGACACATTCCCATCAACTGTAAAACACAACATGTAAATTCTACTCAGTAAACCCCTATTCTACTGAAGGGAACAGACACATTCCCATCAACTGTATAACACAACATGTAAATTCTACTCAGTAAACCCCTATTCTACTGAAGGGAACAGACACATTCCCACCAACTGTAAAACACAACATGTAAATTCTACTCAGTAAACCCCTATTCTACTGAAGGGAACAGACACATTCCCACCAACTGTAAAACACAACATGTAAATTCTACTCAGTAAACCCCTATTCTACTGAAGGGAACAGGCACATTCCCATCAAATGTATAACACAACATGTAAATTCTACTCAGTAAACCCCTATTCTACTGAAGGGAACAGACACATTCCCACCAACTGTAAAACACAACATGTAAATTCTACTCAGTAAACCCCTGTTCTACTGAAGGGAACAGACACATTCCCACCAACTGTAAAACACAACGTGTAAATTCTACTCGGTAAACCCCTATTCTGCTGAAGGGAACAGACACAGTCCCACCAACTGTAAAACACAACATGTAAATTCTACTCAGTAAACCCCTATTCTATTAAAGGGAACAGACACATTCCCACCAACTGTATAACACAACATGTAAATTCTACTCAGTTAACGCCTATTCTATTAAAGGGAACAGACACATTCCCACCAACTGTATAACACAACATGTAAATTCTACTCAGTAAACCCCTATTCTACTGAAGGGAACAGACACATTCCCATCAACTGTAAAACACAACATGTAAATTCTACTCAGTTAACCCCTATTCTATTAAAGGGAACATACACATCCCCACCAACTGTATAACACAACATGTAAATTCTCCTCAGTAAACCCCTATTCTACTGAAGGGAACAGAAACATTCCCACCAACTGTATAACACAACATGTAAATTCTACTCAGTAAACCCCTATTCTACTGAAGGGAACAGACACATTCTCACAAACTGTATAACACAACATGTAAATTCTACTCAGTAAACCCCTATTCTGATGAAGGGAACAGACACATTCCCACCAACTGTATAACACAACATGTAAATTCTACTCAGTAAACCCCTATTCTACTGAAGGGAACAGACACATTCTCACAAACTGTATAACACAACATGTAAATTCTACTCAGTAAACCCCTATTCTACTGAAGGGAACAGAAACATTCCCATTAACTGTAAAGCACAACATGTAAATTCTACTCAGTAAACCCCTATTCTACTGAAGGGAACAGACACATTCCCATTAACTGTATAACACAACATGTAAATTCTACTCAGTAAACCCCTATACTATTAAAGGGAACGGACACATTCCCACCAACTGTAAAACACAACATGTAAATTCTACTCAGTAAACCCCTATTCTATTAAAGGGAACAGACACATTCCCACCAACTGTATAACACAACATGTAAATTCTACTCAGTTACCCCCTATTCTATTAAAGGGAACAGACACATTCCCACCAACTGTATAACACAACATGTAAATTCTACTCAGTAAACCCCTATTCTACTGAAGGGAACAGACACATTCCCATTAACTTTATAACACAACATGTAAATTCTACTCAGTAAACCCCTGTTCTACTGAAGGGAACAGACACATTCCTATCAACTGTATAACACAACATGTAAATTCTACTCAGTAAACCCCTGTTCTACTGAAGGGAACAGACACATTCCCATCAACTGTATAACACAACATGTAAATTCTACTCAGTAAACCCCTATTCTACTGAAGGGAACAGACACATTCCCATCAACTGTATAACACAACATGTAAATTCTACTCAGTAAACCCCTATTCTACTGAAGGGAACAGACACATTCCCACCAACTGTAAAACACAACATGTAAATTCTACTCAGTAAAAACCTATTCTACTGAAGGGAACAGACACATTCCCATCAACTGTATAACACAACATTTAAATTTTACTCCGTAAACCCCTATTCTACTGAAGGGAACAGACACATTCCCATCAACTGTATAACACAACATGTAAATTCTACTCAGTAAACCCCTATTCTACTGAAGGGAACAGACACATTCCCACCAACTGTAAAACACAACATGTAAATTCTACTCAGTAAAACCCTATTCTACTGAAGGGAACAGACACATTCCCATCAACTGTATAACACAACATGTAAATTCTACTCAGTAAACCCCTATTCTACTGAAGGGAAGAGACACATTCCCACCAACTGTAAAACACAACATCTAAATTCTACTCAGCAAACCCCTATTCTATTAAAGGGAACAGACACATTCCCACCAACTGTATAACACAACATGTAAATTCTACTCAATAAACCCCTATTCTGCTGAAGGGAACAGACACATTCCCATCAACTGTAAAACACAACATGTAAATTCTACTCAGTAAACCCCTATTCTACTGAAGGGAACAGACACATTCCCATCAACTGTATAACACAACATGTAAATTCTACTCAGTAAACCCCTATTCTACTGAAGGAAACAGGCACATTCCCATCAACTGTATAACACAACATGTAAATTCTACTCAGTAAACCCCTATTCTGATGAAGGGAACAGACACATTCCCACCAACTGTATAACACAACATGTAAATTCTACTCAGTAAACCCCTATTCTACTGAAGGGAACAGGCACATTCCCATCAACTGTATAAAACAACATGTAAATTCTACTCAGTAAACCGCTATTCTACTGAAGGGAACAGACACATTCCCACCAACTGTATAACACAACATGTAAATTCTACTCAGTAAACCCCTATTCTACTGAAGGGAACAGGCATATTCCCATCAACTGTATAACTCAACATGTAATTTCTACTCAGTAAACCCCTATTCTACTGAAGGGAACAGACACATTCCCACCAACTCTATAACACAACATGTAAATTCTACTCAGTAAACCCCTATTGTACTGAAGGGAACAGACACATTCCCACCAACTGTAAAACACAACATGTAAATTCTACTCAGTAAACCCCTATTCTGCTGAAGGGAACAGACACATTCCCACCAACTGTAAAACACAACATGTAAATTCTACTCAGTTACCCCCTATTCTATTAAAGGGAACAGACACATTCCCACCAACTGTATAACACAACATGTAAATTCTACTCAGTAAACCCCTATTCTACTGAAGGGAACAGACACATTCCCATTAACTGTATAACACAACATGTAAATTCTACTCAGTAAACCCCTGTTCTACTGAAGGGAACAGACACATTCCTATCAACTGTATAACACAACATGTAAATTCTACTCAGTAAACCCCTGTTCTACTGAAGGGAACAGACACATTCCCATCAACTGTATAACACAACATGTAAATTCTACTCAGTAAACCCCTATTCTACTGAAGGGAACAGACACATTCCCATCAACTGTATAACACAACATGTAAATTCTACTCAGTAAACCCCTATTCTACTGAAGGGAACAGACACATTCCCACCAACTGTAAAACACAACATGTAAATTCTACTCAGTAAAACCCTATTCTACTGAAGGGAACAGACACATTCCCATCAACTGTATAACACAACATTTAAATTTTACTCCGTAAACCCCTATTCTACTGAAGGGAACAGACACATTCCCATCAACTGTATAACACAACATGTAAATTCTACTCAGTAAACCCCTATTCTACTGAAGGGAACAGACACATTCCCACCAACTGTAAAACACAACATGTAAATTCTACTCAGTAAAACCCTATTCTACTGAAGGGAACAGACACATTCCCATCAACTGTATAACACAACATGTAAATTCTACTCAGTAAACCCCTATTCTACTGAAGGGAAGAGACACATTCCCACCAACTGTAAAACACAACATCTAAATTCTACTCAGCAAACCCCTATTCTATTAAAGGGAACAGACACATTCCCACCAACTGTATAACACAACATGTAAATTCTACTCAATAAACCCCTATTCTGCTGAAGGGAACAGACACATTCCCATCAACTGTAAAACACAACATGTAAATTCTACTCAGTAAACCCCTATTCTACTGAAGGGAACAGACACATTCCCATCAACTGTATAACACAACAAGTAAATTCTACTCAGTAAACCCCTATTCTACTGAAGGAAACAGGCACATTCCCATCAACTGTATAACACAACATGTAAATTCTACTCAGTAAACCCCTATTCTGATGAAGGGAACAGACACATTCCCACCAACTGTATAACACAACATGTAAATTCTACTCAGTGAACCCCTATTCTACTGAAGGGAACAGGCACATTCCCATCAACTGTATAAAACAACATGTAAATTGTACTCAGTAAACCCCTATTCTACTGAAGGGAACAGACACATTCCCACCAACTGTATAACACAACATGTAAATTCTACTCAGTAAACCCCTATTCTACTGAAGGGAACAGGCATATTCCCATCAACTGTATAACTCAACATGTAATTTCTACTCAGTAAACCACTATTCTACTGAAGGGAACAGACACATTCCCACCAACTCTATAACACAACATGTAAATTCTACTCAGTAAACCCCTATTGTACTGAAGGGAACAGACACATTCCCACCAACTGTAAAACACAACATGTAAATTCTACTCAGTAAACCCCTATTCTGCTGAAGGGAACAGACACATTCCCACCAACTGTAAAACACAACATGTAAATTCTACTCAGTTAACCCCTATTCTATGAAAGGGAACATACACATTCCCACCAACTGTATAACAACATGTAAATTCTACTCAATAAACCCCTATTCTAGTGAAGGGAACAGAAACATTCCCACCAACTGTATAACACAACATGTAAATTCTACTCAGTAAACCCCTATTCTACTGAAGGGAACAGACACATTCCCACCAACTGTATAACACAACATGTAAATTCTACTCAGTAAACCCCTATTCTACTGAAGGGAACAGAAACATTCCCATTAACTGTATAGCACGACATGTAAATTCTACTCAGTAAACCCCTATTCTACTGAAGGGAACAGACACATTCCCACCAACTGTATAACACAACATGTAAATTCTACTCAGTAAACCCCTATTCTATTAAAGGGAACGGACACATTCCCACCAACTGTATAACACAACATGTAAATTATACTCAGTAAACCCCTATTCTATTAAAGGGAACAGACACATTCCCACCAACTGTATAACACAACATGTAAATTCTACTCAGTAAACCCCTATTCTATTAAAGGGACAGACACATTCCCACCAACTGTAAAACACAACATGTAAATTCTACTCAGTAAACCCCTATTCTACTGAAGAGAACAGACACATTCCCATTAACTGTATAACACAACATGTAAATTCTACTCAGTAAACCCCTATTCTACTGAAGGGAACAGGCATATTCCCATCAACTGTATAACACAACATGTAAATTCTACTCAGTAAACCCCTATTCTACTGAAGGGAACAGACACATTCCCATTAACTGTATAACACAACATGTAAATTCTACTCAGTAAACCCCTATTCTACTGAAGGGAACAGACACATTCCTATCAACTGTATAACACAACATGTAAATTCTACTCAGTAAACCCCTGTTCTACTGAAGGGAACAGACACATTCCCATCAACTGTATAACACAACATGTAAATTCTACTCAGGAAACCCCTATTCTACTGAAGGGAACAGACACATTCCCATCAACTGTATAACACAACATGTAAATTCTACTCAGTAAACCCCTATTCTACTGAAGGGAACAGACACATTCCCACCAACTGTAAAACACAACATGTAAATTCTACTCAGTAAAACCCTATTCTACTGAAGGGAACAGACACATTCCCATCAACTGTATAACACAACATTTAAATTTTACTCCGTAAACCCCTATTCTACTGAAGGGAACAGACACATTCCCATCAACTGTATAACACAACATGTAAATTCTACTCAGTAAACCCCTATTCTACTGAAGGGAACAGACACATTCCCACCAACTGTAAAACACAACATGTAAATTCTACTCAGTAAAACCCTATTCTACTGAAGGGAACAGACACATTCCCATCAACTGTATAACACAACATGTAAATTCTACTCAGTAAACCCCTATTCTACTGAAGGGAACAGACACATTCCCACCAACTGTAAAACACAACATCTAAATTCTACTCAGCAAACCCCTATTCTATTAAAGGGAACAGACACATTCCCACCAACTGTATAACACAACATGTAAATTCTACTCAGTAAACCCCTATTCTGCTGAAGGGAACAGACACATTCCCATCAATTTTAAAACACAACATGTAAATTCTACTCAGTAAACCCCTATTCTACTGAAGGGAACAGACACATTCCCATCAACTGTATAACACAACATGTAAATTCTACTCATTAAACCCCTATTCTACTGAAGGAAACAGGCACATTCCCATCAACTGTATAACACAACATGTAAATTCTACTCAGTAAACCCCTATTCTGCTGAAGGGAACAGACACATTCCCGCCAACTGTATAACACAACATGTAAATTCTACTCAGTAAACCCCTATTCTACTGAAGGGAACAGGCACATTCCCATCAACTGTATAAAACAACATGTAAATTCTACTCAGTAAACCCCTATTCTACTGAAGGGAACAGACACATTCCCACCAACTGTATAACACAACATGTAAATTCTACTCAGTAAACCCCTATTCTACTGAAGGGAACAGACACATTCCCACCAACTGTATAACACAACATGTAAATTCTACTCAGTAAACCCCTATTCTACTGAAGGGAACAGACACATTCCCACCAACTCTATAACACAACATGTAAATTCTACTCAGTAAACCCCTATTGTACTGAAGGGAACAGACACATTCCCACCAACTGTAAAACACAACATGTAAATTCTACTCAGTAAACCCCTATTCTGCTGAAGGGAACAGACACATTCCCACCAACTGTAAAACACAACATGTAAATTCTACTCAGTTAACCCCTATTCTATGAAAGGGAACATACACATTCCCACCAACTGTATAACAACATGTAAATTCTACTCAATAAACCCCTATTCTAGTGAAGGGAACAGAAACATTCCCACCAACTGTATAACACAACATGTAAATTCTACTCAGTAAACCCCTATTCTACTGAAGGGAACAGACACATTCCCACCAACTGTATAACACAACATGTAAATTCTACTCAGTAAACCCCTATTCTACTGAAGGGAACAGAAACATTCCCATTAACTGTATAGCACGACATGTAAATTCTACTCAGTAAACCCCTATTCTACTGAAGGGAACAGACACATTCCCATTAACTGTATTACACAACATGTAAATTCTACTCAGTAAACCCCTATTCTATTAAAGGGAACGGACACATTCCCACCAACTGTATAACACAACATGTAAATTATACTCAGTAAACCCCTATTCTATTAAAGGGAACAGACACATTCCCACCAACTGTATAACACAACATGTAAATTCTACTCAGTAAACCCCTATTCTATTAAAGGGACAGACACATTCCCACCAACTGTAAAACACAACATGTAAATTCTACTCAGTAAACCCCTATTCTACTGAAGAGAACAGACACATTCCCATTAACTGTATAACACAACATGTAAATTCTACTCAGTAAACCCCTATTCTACTGAAGGGAACAGGCATATTCCCATCAACTGTATAACACAACATGTAAATTCTACTCAGTAAACCCCTATTCTACTGAAGGGAACAGACACATTCTCACCAACTCTATAACACAACATGTAAATTCTACTCAGTAAACCCCTATTCTGCTGAAGGGAACAGACACATTCCCACCAACTGTAAAACACAACATGTAAATTCTACTCAGTAAACCCCTATTCTATTAAAGGGAACAGACACATTCCCACCAACTGTATAACACAACATGTAAATTCTACTCAGTTAACCCCTATTCTATTAAAGGGAACAGACACATTCCCACCAACTGTATAACACAACATGTAAATTCTACTCAGTAAACCTCTATTCTACTGAAGGGAACAGACACATTCCCACCAACTGTAAAACACAACATGTAAATTCTACTCAGTTAACCCCTATTCTATTAAAGAGAACATACACATCCCCACCGACTGTATAACACAACATGTAAATTCTACTCAGTAAACCCCTATTCTACTGAAGGGAACAGAAACATTCCCATTAACTGTATAACACAACATGTAAATTCTACTCAGTAAACCCCTATTCAACTGAAGGGAACAGACACATTCCCACCAACTCTATAACACAACATGTAAATTCTACTCAGTAAACCCCTATTCTGCTGAAGGGAACAGACACATTCCCACCAACTGTATAACACAACATGTAAATTATACTCAGTAAACCCCTATTCTATTAAAGGGAACAGACACATTCCCACCAACTGTATAACACAACATGTAAATTCTACTCAGTAAACCCCTATTCTATTAAAGGGAACAGACACATTCCCACCAACTGTATAACACAACATGTAAATTCTTTTCAGTAAACCCCTATTCTACTGAAGGGAACAGACACATTCCCACCAACTGTAAAACACAACATGTAAATTCTACTCTGTAAACACCTATTCTACTGAAGGGAACAGACACATTCCCATTAACTGTATAACACAACATGTAAATTCTACTCAGTAAACCCCTAATCTACTGAAGGGAACAGACACATTCCCATTAACTGTATAACACAACATGTAAATTCTACTCAGTAAACCCCTATTCTACTGAAGGGAACAGACACATTCCCACCAACTCTATAACACAACATGTAAATTCTACTCAGTAAACCCCTATTCTGCTGAAGGGAACAGACACATTCCCACCAACTGTATAACACAACATGTAAATTATACTCAGTAAACCCCTATTCTATTAAAGGGAACAGACACATTCCCACCAACTGTATAACACAACATGTAAATTCTACTCAGTAAACCCCTATTCTATTAAAGGGAACAGACACATTCCCACCAACTGTATAACACAACATGTAAATTCTTCTCAGTAAACCCCTATTCTATTAAAGGGAACAGACACATTCCCACCAACTGTATAACACAACATGTAAATTCTTCTCAGTAAACCCCTATTCTGCTGAAGGGAACAGACACATTCCCACCAACTGTATAACACAACATGTAAATTCTACTCTGTAAACCCCTATTCTACTGAAGGGAACAGACACATTCCCATTAACTGTATAACACAACATGTAAATTCTTCTCAGTAAACCCCTATTCTGCTGAAGGGAACAGACACATTCCCACCAACTGTATAACACAACATGTAAATTCTACTCTGTAAACCCCTATTCTACTGAAGGGAACAGACACATTCCCATTAACTGTAAAACACAACATGTAAATTCTACTCTGTAAACACCTATTCTACTGAAGGGAACAGACACATTCCCATTAACTGTATAACACAACATGTAAATTCTACTCAGTAAACCCCTATTCTACTGAAGGGAACAGACACATTCCCACCAACTGTAAAACACAACATGTAAATTCTACTCTGTAAACACCTATTCTACTGAAGGGAACAGACACATTCCCATCAACTGTATAACACAACATGTAAATTCTACTCAGTAAACCCCTATTCTACTGAAGGGAACAGACACATTCCCACCAACTGTATAACACAACATGTAAATTCTACTCAGTAAACCCCTATTCTACTGAAGGGAACAGACACATTCCCATCAACTGTATAACACAACATGTAAATTCTACTCAGTAAACCCCTATTCTACTGAAGGGAACAGACACATTCCCACCAACTGTAAAACACAACATGTAAATTCTACTCAGTAAACCCCTATTCTACTGAAGGGAACAGACACATTCCCACCAACTGTATAACACAACATGTAAATTCTACTCAGTAAACCCCTATTCTACTGAAGGGAACAGACACATTCCCATCAACTGTATATCGTTGTATTTAACATGCGACCAATTCAACTTGGTGTCCTTTTGCCTTGTAGCTACTCACACACACACACACACACACACCATATAGTATATCAGCGGTGTTCTCTTGGCTCTCAAAGCTACACCACACTTGGTAGAATCCCATTACTGATTACTGATACTGAATTCAATTACAGAACTCTAAACAGCAGGACAAGCAGAATATCCAGCAACACACACACACACACACACACACACACACACACACACACACACACACACACACACACACACACACACAAGCTATCTGCTTAGTCCATTGAATGGTAACTTTGCTGGGTTGGACTTTGGACCCAACATGGAAAGTCTATCAGCACATTTATGGCCGTTACTCCTCCAGGCTTCAAGGGTCCTTCCAGCATCCTTCTAAGCTGTAAATGGTTTGATCTGCTGATTTCACACGCAGGTGCAGAAACACACGTGGTGTATTGTCTTGTCCCGTTTGCAGCGGCCTCACCCAGTCCCGTCCATGCAGGGTCTTTGTCCACGTCCGCGTCTAAGTTGGTCTTCGTTTTATGGCTGGGAGAGCTTGGTCTGCTGGGTCCTGTGGGCCCAGGGACCACGGCCTTGCCTGGAGCTTTGCCCGAAAAGGAAACACTGAGGGCAGTCTGACAGGAGGCAGAAGCGGGGCAGGCTAAGCTAACTGCTAGCCCATGCAGACCAGCAGTTTCGACAACATGTGAGGTGGTCTGGCAGCGGTCTCCCCTAGCCTTTACTGTGTGTTTAGTGCCGTCGTGTGGAGTGCTGGGAGAGTTGGCATTGGATTGGCTGAGGGAGCCTGGCCTGCTGCATCCTGTGGGCCCAGGACCACAGCCCTGGCCGAAGCTGCGCCCAAAGAGGAGGGTGGTCTGACACGACACGGAAGCGGGGCAGGCTAAGCTAACTGCTAGCCCATGCAGACCGGTAGTTAATCCGGTAGTCATCCTGGCTGGCGTTCGTTCTCCTGGACAGTGCTTTTTGTTTGCTTAGTTTGGATATATGTGTTCTTGTAGTTCTTGTAGTTTTTGGATATGCGTGCGTGTGTGTGTGTGTGTGTGTGTGTGTGTGTGTGTGTGTGTGTGTGTGTGTGTGTGTGTGTGTGTGTGTGTGTCTTTGTGTTGCACTGCTGTGGGCTGAGGGAAACGATGTTTCATTTCATTTCATGTACTTGTGCACATGAAATGAAACGACAAAGTGTTTCTGATTCTGATTCAGTGTAAGATCAACAGTTCGGATTCTGATTCAGTGTAAGATCAACAGGTCTGATTCTGATTCAGTGTAAGATCAACAGTTCTGATTCTGATTCAGTGTAAGATCAACAGGTCTGATTCAGATTCAGTGTAAGAGCAACCGTTCTGATTCTGATTCAGTGTAAGAGCAACAGTTCTGATTCTGATTCAGTGTAAGATCAACAGGTCTGATTCTGATTGAGTGTAAGATCAACAGGTCTGATTCTGATTGAGTGTAAGATCAACAGGTCTGATTCTGATTCAGTGTAAGATCAACAGGTCTGATTCTGTTTCAGTTTTAGATAAACGGTTCTGATTCTGATTCAGTGTAAGATCAACAGGTCTGATTCTGATTCAGTGTAAGATCAACAGTTCTGATTCTGATTCAGTGTAAGATCAACAGTTCTGATTCTGATTCAGTGTAAGATCAACAGGTCTGATTCTGATTCAGTGTAAGAGCAACCGTTCTGATTCTGATTCAGTGTAAGAGCAACAGTTCTGATTCTGATTCAGTGTAAGATCAACAGGTCTGATTCTGATTGAGTGTAATATCAACAGTTCTGATTCTGATTCAGTGTAAGATCAACAGGTCTGATTCTGATTCAGTGTAAGATCAACAGGTCTGATTCAGTGTAAGATCAACAGTTCTGATTCAGTGTAAGATCAACAGGTCTGATTCTGATTCAGTGTAAGATCAACAGGTCTGATTCAGTGTAAGATCAACAGGTCTGATTCTGATTCAGTGTAAGATCAACAGGTCTGATTCAGTGTAAGATCAACAGGTCTGATTCAGTGTAAGATCAACAGGTCTGATTCTGATTCAGTGTAAGATCAACAGGTCTCTTTCTTACAAAGTTAACACAGTCTTGCACAGGCATAATCCAGCTGTGGCACGGAAGTGGTCTTAGATGACAGAGACGCAGTGCAGACCAAGTGTAAGACGAATCTGATATCACAACTGCTTTCAGCTGACGCACGTCACATCTTCCCACAGACGGCCATCATCCACTTCTGTCGTACCGCGTGTCCCAAAGAGGAGGTGATGGAGTGAGAGCAGCATGGCTGATGGAGGCTTGTTGAGACAACCCTGGTCTAAGAGTAACCAGCTAGCATGAGCCAGTTCACATGCTGGACATGTGTCCAACATACCATTCACCTAACAGGGACATGGACGAACATTACACAGCTGCTATAAAGACAAGTATTTCCACCACGGACGAGTGAGTAACGAGTTATATTGTGTGCCAGATGTGGCTGTAAACACCTTTCAGCTGTTTCCCTGATAATGCTGATGAGCCCTTCAGTCCTGAGCTGACAGGCCTCCTCAGCTGAGCCGGATGGACTGAATCTGTGATAAACTTCTTTTGTTGGCGCTTGATGAGATCACATCATGGTCACATTAAGGAAAACAGTCGCTGGCCAGTGGACAGATTGAGATTGGAATTATCGCCACTAAATGACTTGAGGGGTCTCTTTGTGGTTAACCTTCTTATCTGGTCACGTCAAAGTCAGCGGCCTGATATGAACCAACATGTATTATGTTGTAAAGGCTCATTATGGACTCTAGGATAACGCTCCAAAGTTCCTCACAGATCGATAACACCTAGAGAGGCGTCCTTTTTTATTTTTTATCTTGGTCAGCTACAGAGGCGAGACCTTATCAGCTGCAAGGAACGTTTCATTCAGGGTCCCGGTGGTGATCCGCTCCGCTTCCTTCCTGCGCACCATCCCATCTCACGAGGCACCTCATTAGTCCACCACGGAGCGGTGCTCTCACGTGTTCATCAAACCCAGCAGAGACTGTCACTGGCTGCTGCACGACATGCTGCATCAGCAGAGCAGACTTACGAAACAGTCACTAATAAATCACCTTTACTGTTATGACTCACTGTTATAACCGTATAAGGTTGCATCAGTTCATCTGGACGCAGCGTTGACTGAGAGAAACCTTTCATCTCTTCCGTCTCAACTGGCTGCAGGTATCCCCCCCCCACCCTTATAAACTACACTCTCCACTGAGTTTTGCAGCTTTCCGGATCAGGGGCTTAGCTCCCCCCTCCCCCGCAGTCTCCCACGTCAGCACAGGACACAAGATAACCATGCTATGTCTAATAGTGTGCGTAGAATGAAAGGCCACTGACCTTACCGTTCAGATTTACACCTCCCTTAGAATGCCCTCTTAGGTCTGTCCATGATCCATTAGAATGTCCTCTTAGGTCTGTCTAGGATCTATTAGAATGTCCTCTTAGGTCTGTCCAGGATCCATTAGAATGTCCTCTTAGAGCTGTCCATGATCCATTAGAATGTCCTCTTAGGTCTGTCTAGGATCCATTAGAATGCCCTCTTAGGTCTGTCTAGGATCCATCAGAATGCCCTCTTAGAGCTGTCCATGATCCATTAGAATGTCCTCTTGGGTCTGTCCAGGATCCATTAGAATGTCCTCTTAGGTCTGTCCAGGATCCATTAGAATGTCCTCTTGGGTCTGTCAAGGAGCCATTAGAATGTCCTCTTAGGTTTGTCCAGGATCCATTAGAATGTCTTCTTAGGTCTGTCCAGGATCCATTAGAATGTCCTCTTAGGTCTGTCCATGATCCATTAGAATGTCCTCTTGGGTCTGTCCAGGAGCCATTAGAATGTCCTCTTAGGTTTGTCCAGGATCCATTAGAATGCCCTCTTGGGTCTGTCTAGGATCCATTAGAATGTCCTCTTGGGTCTGTCCATGATCCATTAGAATGTCCTCTTAGGTTTGTCCAGGATCCATTAGAATGCCCTCTTAGGTCTGTCTAGGATCCATTAGAATGTCCTCTTGGGTCTGTCCATGATCCATTAGAATGTCCTCTTGGGTCTGTCCAGGATCCATTAGAATGTCTTCTTAGGTCTGTCCAGGATCCATTAGAATGTCCTCTTGGGTCTGTCCAGGATCCATTAGAATGCCCTCTTAGGTCTGTCTAGGATCCATTAGAATGTCCTCTTGGGTCTGTCCATGATCCATTAGAATGTCCTCTTGGGTCTGTCCAGGAGCCATTAGAATGTCTTCTTAGGTTTGTCCATGATCCATTAGAATGTCCTCTTAGGTCTGTCCAGGGTCCATTAGAATGTCCTCTTAGGTTTGTCCGGGATCCATCACCATGTGAACACCCTGTACTATTCACCATACACTACTACACTCACTACTACATCCTATACTACTACACCATATACTACTCACCCTACACTACTACACTATATACTCCTCACTACTATACCCTATACTACTCACCCTAAACTACTACACCATAAAGTACTCACTACTACACCATATACTACTCACTACTACACCTTATACTACTCACCCTAAACTACTACACCTATACTACTCACTACTACACCCTATGCGACTCACCTGACATTACTACACTATATACTATTCCCTACTACACCCTGTTCGACTCACCCTACAGTACTACACCCTATACTACTCACTACTACACCCTATACTACTCACTACTACACACTACGCATTACTACTATACTCTATACTACTCATTACTACACGCACTACTACACACTACTACTATACACCCTATACTACTCACTACTACACACTATGTATTACTACTACACGTTATACTACTCACTGCTATACTCACTACTACACACTACTCACTACTACTACACCCTATAATAATCACTACTACACTCACTACCTCACACTACACGCTACTACTAAACCCTATACTACTCACTACTACACACTACCCAACTACTACTACACCCTATACTACGCACTACTACACAGTACACACTACTACACCCTATAGAATGCACTACTACACACTACACACTACTACTACAACCTATCCTACTCACCAAGCAAGTAGTCAGTTTTGGTTCCAAGTTATAGCTTGGTGATGCTTTACTTTTACATCAAGCATTTAAAGTCATTGAAACACATCGCTCAGACTCCTGATGCAGTGTGAAATCTGTCTTTCTAACATGTTCCTGTGTTTTCTAGTCTTTCTATCATGTTCATGTGTTTTCTAGTCTTTCTAACATGCTCCTGTGTTTTCTAGTCTTTCTAACATGTTCATGTGTTTTCTAGTCTTTCTAACATGTTCCTGTGTTTTCTAGTCTAACATGTTCCTGTTTTCTAGTCTTTCTATCATGTTCATGTGTTTTCTAGTCTTTCTAACATGCTCCTGTGTTTTCTAGTCTAACATGTTCATGTGTTTTCTAGTCTTTCTAATATGTTCATGTGTTTTCTAGTCTTTCTAATATGCTCCTGTGTTTTCTAGTCTAACATGCTCATGTGTTTTCTAGTCTTTCTAATATGTTCATGTGTTTTCTAGTCTAACATGTTCCTGTGTTTTCTAGTCTTTCTAATATGCTCCTGTGTTTTCTAGTCTAACATGTTCCTGTGTTTTCTAGTCTTTCTAATATGTTCATGTGTTTTCTAGTCTTTCTAATATGCTCCTGTGTTTTCTAGTCTAACATGTTCATGTGTTTTCTAGTCTTTCTAATATGTTCATGTGTTTTCTAGTCTTTCTAATATGCTCCTGTGTTTTCTAGTCTAACATGTTCCTGTGTTTTCTAGTCTAACATGTTCATGTGTTTTCTAGTCTTTCTAATATGCTCCTGTGTTTTGTCGGGTCGCGGTGGCGGCAAGCTAAGTAGAGCGCTGCAGACGTCCCTCTCCCCAGCAACGCCCTCCAGATCCTCCTGGGACATCCCAAGGCGTCAATGTAGTCCCTCCAGCGAGTTCTGGGTCTACCCCGGGGTCTCATCCCAGTTGGACGTGCCTGGAAAACCTCCAAAGGAAGGCGCCCAGGAGGCATCCTAATCAGATGCCCAAACCACCTCAACTGGCTCCTTTCGACGCAAAGGAGCAGCGGCTCTACTCCGAGCTCCCTCGGGATGTCCGAGCTCCTCACCCTATCTCTAAGGCTGAGCTCAGACACCCTACGGAGGAAACTCTTTTCAGCCTCTAGTATCCGCAATATCACCCTTTGGGTCACTACCCAAAGCTCATGACCATAGGTGAGGGTTGGAACGAAGACTGACTCGTAAATTGAGAGCTTTGCCTTCCGGCTCAGCTCCTTCTTCACCACAACGTTCTGGTACAACGTCCATATTACTGCTGATGCTGCACCAGTCCGTCTGTCAATCTCCCGCTCCATCCTACCCTCACTTGTGAACAAGACCCGAGATACTTGAACTCCTTCATTTGATGCAACAACTCATCCCCAACCCGGAGGGAGCAATTCACCATTTTCCGGTAGAGAACCATGGCCTCAGACTTGGAGGTGCTGACTCTCATCCCGGCCATTTCACACTCAGCTGCAAACCACCCCAGTGCGCGCTGGAGGTCGCGTTCTGATGAAGCCAACAGAACCACACCACCTGCGAAGAGCAGAGATGCAATTCTGAGGTTCCCAAAACGGACACACTCCTCACCTTGGCTGCTCCTTGAGATCCTGTCCATGAATATCACAAACAGAACCATAGACCAGGGACAACCTTGGCGGAGTCCGACACCCACCGAAAACGTGTTTGACTTTGTGCCGAGAATGCGGACACAGCTCTCACTGTGGTTATGCAAGGACCGGATGGCTTGTAGCAACTGCCCCGGTACCCCATACTCCCGCAGTACCCCCCACAGAGTACCCTGGGGCACACTGTGCTTTCTCCAAGTCCACAAAATACATGTAGACTGGCGGGTCAAACCCCCATGCCTCCCTCAGCACTTCCTCAAGGGTAAAGAGTTGGTCCGTTGTTCCACGGCCAGGACGGAATCCTCATTGTTCCTCCTGGAACCGAGGTTCGACAATCGGTCGGGGCCTCCTTTCCAGCACCCTAGAGTAGACTTTCCCAGGGAGGCTGAGCAATGTGATGCCTCGATAATTGGAGCACACCCTCCGGTCCCCCTTTTTTAAATATTAAGATATTAAATATCTAAATATTAAAATATTAAAACAACCGAATACCTGGAGCAAATATCAGCAATTTGCATCCTATTTGTTGTAGTGCTGTTCGTTTTATTTCTGCTCTGACACCAAACAATTTCAGCCTCTTTTATTGTTTCTAATAATCTGGACTTTTTTATCATTACTGAGACATGTCTGTCCCCAGTGGACACGGTTCCCCTGATTGAGGCTCGCTCCCCTGATTTTGCCTATTTTCACATTCCCAGGCCCTCTGGTAGAGGGGGTGGCCTAGCTGCTTTTTATAAGTTAGGTCTTAAGTGCCATTCTATTACTTTTGGTCATTTTTATCTCATTTTATGTTTTTTTTAATCACTGGCCCTCCCCCTTTATTCTGCATCTTAATTTATAGGCCCCCTAATTCAGTTAGTTTTATCTCCGAGTTTTCTGACCTTTTATCTATTGTCATGCCAAAATATGACAGGGTGCTTATTCTTGGCGATTTTAATATTCATGTGTGTTGTCCTTCCCATTCGCTCTCCTCACTTTTTTTTGGATCTTATGGACTCTTTTAACCTCATTCAATCTGTTAAAGGGGCCACACATTCCAAACGCCACATCTTAAACCTTGTACTCTCATCTGGTTTCTCTCTGTTATGTCTCTATCTGGTGGATATCTGACCATAAAACTAGCATTTGCAAAGTCCCACTACAGCTCTCTACTCCCAGCCACTATCATAAAACACGCTCTCGCATTCTCAACGCTGGCTCTGCAGTTACATTCTGTGGTGCTTTTAATTCATCTTCCTTTAATCCCTCTTTATCTCCACTCAATCCAGATGCACTAGTAAATTCAATCCATGATCACTGCCCATCCATCCTCGACCAAATTGCACCGTTTAAAACTAAGAAACAAAAATCAAATAACCTCCCCTGACTGAATGATCACACTCGTGCCCTCAGAAGACTGTAGAAAAACAGAACGACAACAGAAGGTCAACAAGTCCGAATTAGCACATAACGCCCTTAAAAACCAAACATTAATTTACCAGAAAGCAGTTAAGGAAGCGAGATCAGTGTGCTTCTGTGATCTAATATCAAGAAATAACCACAATCCTAAAGTTCTCTTCAGGGTAATTGATTCTATTATTAGGGGTTCCTCCACTTCTCTTTTTGAACCTGAAGTTGAGTTGTCCGAAAAATTTCTCACTCATTTTGTAAATGAGGTGGATAATATCAGGTCCCAAATCCAGCCAGGCTCTTGCATTTGTTCCATTCCCCATGTTAATTTTGCCTTTTTACCAGTTTCAACCAATTAAATTTCAGTGTTGGAGACTACAGTCTCCAATATGACCTCCTCCTCCTGCATCTTAGACACCATTCCCACTGAGACACCATTCCCATTCCCGGTCCTTAAGTAACTACAGACCAATCTCCAAATTGTCTTTTCTATCTAAGGTTCTGGATAGAGTAATTTCCTCTCAGTTGATTTCTTTAATGAACACTAATACTGCCTTTAATAGTTTCCAGTCTGGTTTTAGAACACGTCATAGTACCAAGACAGCTCTAGTTAAGGTCACTAATGATCTACTGCTGACCGCAGACAGAGATGACTGCTCGATTTTAGTTCTTTTGGACTTAAGTGCTGCCTTTGACACGGTTGATCACAACATCCTCTTACATTGCTTGCAGACTTGGGTTGGCATCAAGGACTCGGCTCTTAGTTTATTACACTCTTACCTCACCAACAGAATTTTTTCTGTTGTTCTGGGTAACTCTACCTCCTCAGTGGCTCAGTTGAGCTGTGGTGTCCCCCAAGTCTCAGTTCTTGGCCCCCTTCTCTTTTCTATATACATGCTGACCCTTAGCCAGATCATTCAATATCATGCTGTGCTCTACCATTTTTATGCTGACGACACTAACTTATACATGCCACTAAGACCCACAGATCCTAGCACCCTAGAAAATCTCACCGACATTAAATCCTGGATGTCCCAAAAGTTCCGCAAGTTTAATGATAATAAGTCTGAGGTCATTCTGTTCAGTCCTGAAAATTCTATCAGCCCTTTTGCTACGAATCTTGGGGGTCTGTCAGGTAATCTTAAGCAGGTTGCTAGGAATCTTGGGGTGATATTCGATGCTAACTTCAGTTTTGATAATCAAATCAATCATGTTGTTCAGTCATGCTTTCTCCAGCTCAAGCTAATCTCCAAAATTTAGGTCATTTTTATCAACTGCCGATCTGCTAAAGTTTTACATGCTTTTATCTATTCTCGGCTTGACTATTGTAATGCAATTTATTCTGGTATCAGCAAGGGCTCCCTCCACCGTCTGCAGTTGGTACAACACGCCGCTGCTCGGCTCATTACAGGAACAAGGCTAGGCATGACCATATCACTCCTGTGCTTGCCTCCCTACACTGGCTCCCTGTTGTATTTCAAATTGGTGTTAAAATTGTACTGCTCACTTTTAAGGCTTTAAATGGTCTTGCTCCTCCATACATTTGTGATTTATTGACTTGGTATGTCCCCCCTCGACCATTAAGGTCTGCAGATGGAGCCCTGCTGGTTATTCCCAGGTCTCGGTTTGTCACAAAGGGTGATGGGGCTTTTGCTGTTAGAGCCCCCACACTAGGCAACTCTCTTCCTGTTGAACTAGGAATCTCATCCTTAACTTTTCTCTTTGTGAAAGCGTTTACAAATGTTTGATATTTGTTTTTATTTTACTGTTTTTATTTTTACTCTTATTTTTTATCTTACTCTTGTTTTTGCCTTCTCTGTTTTTATCATTTTTTCTGTTTTTGTGAAGCACTTTGTAACATTGTTTTAGAAAAGTGCTATACAAATAAAAATATTATTATTAACTATTATAGGCAGACAGACAGACAGACAGACAGACAGACAGACAGAGACAGGCAGACAGATAGAGACAGGCAGACAGATAGAAAGACAGACAGAGACAGGCAGTCAGACAGACAGACAATCAGACAGACAGACAAACAGAAAGACTGACAGCGAGACAGGCAGAGAGACAGCAAGACAATAAGAAAGACAGACAGAGACAGCCAGACAGACAGAAAGACTGACAGTGAGACAGACAGACAGACAGAATGACTGACAGCGAGACAGGCAGAACGACAGAAAGACAGAAATACAAGCAGACAGACAGATAAACAGACAAGCAGACAGACAAGACTAATACTACTACCACTACTTCTACTACTACTTCTACTACTACTACTACTACTTTCGGCTGCTCCCGTTAGGGGGCGCCACAGCGGATCGTCCGTTTCCATCTCTTCCTGTCTTCTGCGTCTTCCTCTGTCACACCAGCCATCTGCATGTCTTCCCTCACCACATCCATAAACCTCCTCTTTGGCCTTCCTCTTCTCCTCTTCCCTGGCAGCTCCATATTCAGCATCCTTCTCCCAGTATACCCAGCATCTCTCCTCCACACATGTCCAAACCATCTCCATCTTGTCTCTCTTGCTTTGTCTCCAAACCGTCCAACCTGAGCTGTCCCTCTATAATATACTCGTTCCTAATCCTGTCCTTCTTCATCACTCCCAATGAAAATCTTATCATCTTCATCTCTGCCACCTCCAGCTCCACCTCCTGTCTTTTCATCAGTGCCACTGTCTCCAAACCATATAACATAGCTGGTCTCACTACCATCTTGTAAACTTTCCCTTTAACTCTTGCTGGTACCCTTCTGTCACAAATCACTTCTGACACTCTTCTCCACCCACTCCACCCTGCCTGCGCTCTCTTCTTCACCTCTCTGTATTCCGTCTTGCTCCCACTGACTTTCATTCCTCTTCTCTCCAGTGCATACCTCCACCTCTCCAGGCTCTCCTCCACCTGCACCCTACTCTCACTACAGATCACAATGTCATCCACAAACATCATCGTCCATGGAGACTCCTGCCTGATCTCGTCCGTCAACCTGTCCATCACCATTGCAAACAAGAAAGGGCTCAGAGCCGATCCTTGATGTAATCCCACCTCCACCTTGAACCCATCTGTCATTCCAACCACACACCTCACCACTGCTACACCTCCCTCATACGTATCCTGCACCACTCCTACATACTTCTCTGCAACTCCTGACTTCCTCATACAATACCACACCTCCTCTCTCGGCACCCTGTCATATGATTTCTCTAAATCTACAAAGACACAATGTAACTCCTTCTGACCTTCTCTATACTTCTCAATCAACATTCTCAAAGCAGACATCACATCTGTGGTGCTCTTTCCTGGCATGAAACCATACTGCTGCTGCTGATCATCACCTCTCCTCTTAACCTAGCTTCTATTACTCTTTCCCATACCTTTTTTTCCTATATTTATATCTGATTTTTCCCTTTTTCTCCCAATTTAGTGGCCAATCGATCCCTATTTTAGTTCAAACACCAACCTCGTACTTCATGCGTTCGCCAACTGCATCTCTCCGGCCGCCAGCTGCGGCCGAATCCAGGCTGAACCAGTGCTTTCCGACACACAGAGACACATTCATGTGACTAACACAAGCCGGCTCCGCCCCCTCCCGAAGACAGCGCTTCCAAGTATTGCTGCTTCATCGAGTCCGGCCATAGTCGGATCTGACGAGACCGGGGCGCGAACCCCGGTCCCCAGTGGGCAACTGCATCGACACAAAATCGATGCTTAGACCGCTACGCCTCTTTCCCAAATCTTCATGCTGTGGCTGATCAACTTTATACCTCTGTAGTTGTTACAGTTCTGCACATCACCCTTGTTCTTGAAAATCGGTACCAGTATGCTTCTTCTCCACTCCTCAGGCATCCTCTCACTTTCCAGGATTGTGTTAACCAATCTAGTTAAAAACTCCGCTGCCATCTCTCCTAAACACCTCCATGCCTCCACAGGTATGTCATCAGGACCAACTGTCTTTCTACTCTTCATCCTCTTCATAGCTGCCCTCACTTCCTCCTTGTTAATCCGCTGAACTTCCTGATTCACTATCCCTACATCATCCAACCTTCTCTCTCTCTCATTTTCTTCATTCATCAACCCCTCAAAGTACTCCTTCCACCTTCTTAGCACACTCTCCTCGCTTGTCAGCACATTTCCATCTCTATCCTTGATCGCCCTAACTTGCTGCACATCCTTTGCAGCTTGGTCCCTCTGTCTAGCCAATCGGTACAAGTCCTTTTCTCCTTCCTTAGTGTCTAATCTGTCATACAACTCACCATACACCTTTTCCTTTGCCTTTGCCACCTCTCTCTTTGCTTTACGCTGCATCTCCTTGTACTCCTGTCTACTTTCTTCATCTCTCTTACTATCCCATTTCTTCTTTGCCAACCTTTTCCTCTGTATAATTTGCTGTACTTCCTCATTCCACCACCAAGTCTCCTTGTCTTCCTTCCTCTGTCCTGATGACACACCAAGTACCTTCCTAGCTGTCTCCCTCACCATTTCTGCAGTAGTTGTCCAGCCATCTGGCAACTCTTCACTGCCACCCAGTGCCAGTCTTACCTCCTGCCTGAACTCCACACAACAGTCTTCCTTCTTCAACTTCCACCATTTGATCTTCGGCTCTGCCTTCACTGTCTTCCTCTTCTTGGTCTCCAAAGTCATCCTACAGACCACCATCCGATGCTGCCTAGCTACGTTCTCCCCTGTCACCACCTCGCAGTCTCCAATCCCTTTTAGATGGCGCCTTCTACATAAGATATAGTCCACCTGTGTGCACTTTCCTCCACTCTTGTACGTCACCCTGTGTTCCTCCCTCTTCTTGAATGACAGGATAGGCAGACAGAAAGACAGCCAGGCAGGCAGGCAGACAGACAGACAGACAGACCGACAGACAGACCGACAGACCGACAGACCGACCGACAGACAGACAGACAGACAGACAGACAGACAGACAGACAGACATAGAGACCGACAGACAGACAGACCAACAGACAGACAGAGACAAACAGAAAGACAGGCAGACAGGCAGA
>NC_079227.1:1258416-1373416 GCF_029633865.1 Lampris incognitus
GTTACCATGCTTGCCTCCGATGGGGCCACATACCAACTGTTACCCTGCTTGCCTCCGATGGGGCCACATCCCAGGAACGGCCAGGTGCAGCAAAGACAGGTGCAACGGACCCACAGACACACACCGGACACAGGACATGATTAACGTAGATGTTGTCCTGCATTCCTTTGTAAGACAACACCTTGGTTAATGCAAGGAACATAGGGTATGAGGCGACGGACTGCTCTATAAAAAACCACTACCTCCAGCTCAAGGCAGAGCATATCCTCACAGACTGACTTCTGTGACTATAGGACTCTCCATCTGCAGATGCATTAAAGATTCTCTGTTTGCTCCAATATTTGTCCGATGATTATTCTCCCAGAGGTTGCTGGGGCAAGAGCCCATTAAAAGGATAAAGGAAAATCCACAACAATTTGGTGTCAGAAGCGGGATCTCACGTCGCCCCGCCAAACGGACAACCGGCTGACCGATCATCTCGGGACAAGGACATAGTCACCGATCTCCCAATAACCTCAGCAGGTTTGAGAAGAAGAAAGGGAGAGGCGGGTGGTCCGTTTGGTCGGTGTCGCCGAGATCCCTCAGCAAAACCCTGGGAGATTCATCGCACGGGTGAGCAGAATTCTTTAAAGGATAAAATGATCATTTAAAACGCGTATGAGGTCGTGCACTGACAATAATGCGGCTGTTCACCCTCGGTCTCGCACTTATTAAAGTGGTCACCTGGTAGGATCAAGTGACGACGCGCAAAAATCCTCGGTCTCGCACCAATAAGAGTGGTTACCTGGTAGGATTAAGTGGAAAAAAACTAGGAGGAAGCAAAAAAGGGTAACAAGGGCAGTAAACCGCCCCCGATAGATATGGAGGGTCCGATCTATCAGATAATGAGTGATAAGGAAATATGGTGAAGACTCGGTAAAACATGTTTTAGACTGGATACAGGGTCATGAGGTTCCTGTTGAAGGAACTTTGAGCAAGAATAAACTAATGGAAGTCCGACAGTCCATGGAAAAGGGAGAAGCGAAGGTCTTAGAAAGGAAAAAGCTTCCTACAACATGGTTAGAGTATATGGCAGAGCAAGAAAGAATTTTGGAAATGTGGGAGAAAAGAGTGTGAAAGTAGGGAAAGAGAAAAGCTACAGAGGACTATGACACGAAACCATTGGTACCAAACCGCACCTTGACGGACCCTGACTGGCTTTTGTGTTTGACATGACTTGTCTGTGTGTGTGTTCATAGTTTGTTTTGTGGTGTTTGTCCGTCTGGCCATTTTGTGTTGTTTAGAAGTTGCAAGTCCTTGAGAGTGGCTTAAATGGGGATATAAAAGCTGGGGGAGGTTTTGTTTTGGCTTTTCCAAACCTTTTGTTTTCCTGACAATTGGGTGTGAGAGGGGTTTTTCAGAGACCACCTCGTTTAGCATCCTTATCAGACCCAACCCGGCTTTGTTCCTGTTTGATTAGCAACTGGCTTTAGAAAGTCACCGACCTGAAGCATTGATTATTCAAATCCTTTCAAGACATCTATTTCTTTTCTTTTTGAGGTACCTCATATAAAATGGGATATTGGGGCGGACACTAGAGGCTATGCCTCTCACCCAGCAGGACTGTGAGCTGGGGGCGTGGTTTACGTTCTCGGGCTTGCTGGTGCAGGGTTGTTCCTGCTGCAGTTGGTTTTGGAGTTGAGGAATAAACATCAAACTCGCCTTGGTCTCCTGTGTTTTTCCTCATCCTGCTACATTGGTGACCCCGAATTGAACATGTTTGGAGCGGAAGAAGAGTGTGAATCCACTTCGGCCACGCCGCCCCAACTCTCCCAGCCGGCCGTTCTCGCCGCGGCTGTGAAACTCCCAGAGTTCTGGCAGAGCGACCCGGCTTCGTGGTTCCAGCATGTCGAGGCGCTGTTCCACCTGCGTGGAATCTCCGCGGACGACTCCAGATACTATCTGGTCGTCGCTGCGCTGGACCAGCAGTCCACACGCCGGGCCATGCAGCTGTTGCGCGCCCCTCCGCAACACGGTAAATACGTCGCCCTCAAACATCTTCTGCTCCGGAGGTACAGCCTATCTGCCGCAGAGAGGGCAGATAGGATCCTTTCCCTATCCGGTCTGGGCGACGGGACGGCTGTGGATCTCATGGACAATATGCTGTCGCTGCTAGGCTCAGACGAAGGTGGCTTCCTTTTCCCGCACGTTTTCCTGCGCCAGTTCCCGTCTCCTGTGCGCGCGGCTTTGGCTAACTCCCCGTGTCTGGCCGCTGGTGACTGCCGAGGTTTGGCTGAGGAGGCCGATCGGGTCGTGCTGGCTACCAGACGGTTCTCTGTGCAGCGTGTGGCATCGGAGCCTCTGCAGCCGACGTCGGAGGACGCGGACCCGGCAGTGGTGGCTGGAGTGACTGCCCGGAGACGGCGCGGGAGCGGCCTGTTTCTTCCACCAGCGGTTCGGCGGCAAGGCGAGGCGCTGCGTCCCTCCGTGCACGTTTGAGGCGGCGGGAAACTCCAGGGCAGCGCTCAGTAGCAGCTGTGGGCGCTGGCGGACGTAGTGAGCTGCTCTTCATTAAGGACACGATGTCAGGAAGACGGTTTCTGGTGGACTCCGGCTCGCAAAAGAGCCTACTCCCTCCTGCTAAGACAGACAGGTCGGCCGAAGGCGGCGGCCCACAGTTAAGTGCTGTAATGATCTGTGCCCTCTGGCTATGTTAACTTATAACATTAATGAAGCAAGGACGACTTCTCTCGTGCTGGGTGTTTATTCACCGACCGGATTCCCACTGACGTTGTTACGTACATCACGTGACTTTGTTGTGGCGCTACGGAAAGCCGTAAGGGACATTAGCAAATCAAATATTACTAGCAAATATTACATCTCCCTTTTTCTGAAAAGTGCTGCTTTCTCTGCAGAGATACAGACCACGTTGAGCACGTTTATAAGCGAATACAATCTTAATAAGAAAGAATATGAAAGTGGAACTCTTATATAACTGGACTGCAACAAAGTAGTGTAAAACATTTCCTTCACTGTCTAAATGTGACACCGTAATAACATTTCATCTTTTTTTTTCATTTCATTACTGGTAACTGCAAACAGCAGGTAGGTACACAAGGTAAGTGAACGCTGTAAATATTTCTTTTCAAAACATAGCAGGTATAGTACAGGTTGGTGTAAAATTATCTTTTTTTAACATTCATAAGTCAAGGATTTGTCTTGGTTTGATCGTGCGACCTGACCTCGTGGTGTAACCAGGCTGTGTGTCTGGTTGTCGCTGATTGTTCGTGTCTGGAGGTTCAGCATGCTCTTGCTGATGGGCTTGTGTGTTGTTGTTAGCGCTGGTAACAGTCTGCTGTGAAGTGTGTGTGTGTGTAGTGTGAGTGTTCACTCTGCTTTGTCGCAGGTGTTGACGGTTGCGTTGGTAGATCTGACCTTCTTTGGTTTGGATGTGGTAGCTCCTGTCTGTGTTCGCTGGTCTTTCCACAGTTGCAGGTCTCCAGGATCCATCCTCCTGCCGGAAGCGGATTGGTGTGCCTGCGGGCAGGTGGGGCAGAGGTTTGGCTGTTCGGTTGTAGTATGCCTGCTGGCGCTGTTGACATACCTCTCTCCTTTTGTGAACATCCTCCTGACTGGCGATCTGTGGCTGCAGGTGTTTTGCTGTTGATGGGAGAATGGACCGCAGCCTCCGACTCATCAGTAGCTGTGCCGGTGATTTCAGGTTGTCCACCGGTGTGTTGCGATACTCCAGTAAGCTCATGTAGGGGTCTTTGTTCTCAGCTTTGGCTTTGTCCAGGATGCGTTTGGCCGTCTGGACAGTCTTCTCGGAGAGGCCGTTGCTCTGTGGGTAGTGGGGGCTTGTGGTGGTGTGTGAGAAACCCCATGTCTGTGAGAAGTTGCGGAACTCACCAGAGCTGTAGCACGGACCGTTGTCGCTGATGATAGTCTCGGGGATTCCGTGTCGAGCCATTGCTGCTTTCAGCTTCATGATGACGGCAGATGAGGTGCAGCTGTAAAGTCTTTCTAGCTCGAAGAATCTGGAGTAGTAGTCCACAGTGACTATGAAGTCCTGTGAGTTCCATGTGAATAGGTCTGTGCCTATCACTTGCCACGGCCGCTCGGGTATGGCGTGTGACATCATTGGTTCCTTTGCATTTGCGCTGCGCCGTTCTTGGCATATGCTGCAGTCTGCTACCGCATCCTCGATCTGTTTCCCCATGCCAGGCCAGAACAGTAAGTCTCTTGCTCGGCATTTGCTTTTTTCCACGCCAAGGTGGCCGGCATGGGTGCGCTGTATCATGTCCTTGCGAAGCTTTTGGGGGACAATGATTCTCTCACCTTTGAACAGGATACCGTCCATTTCTGAGATTTCTGCTCTGTGGTTCCAGTATTCCTGGATGCTGGGCGGGCACTTTTTCTTTGTGTCTGGCCAGCCAGTGAGTGTGGCTCGTCTGAGTGCGGTGAGCTGTGGATCTTGCGCTGTTTCCTGCTTGATTTCTGTGAGTCTTGTGTCGCTCACAGGGATGTTGCTGAGGACTGTGTGCACTTGGGCCTCCATCCCTTCCTGTAGGTCACTGTCGTGGTGTTCTATTGACTTGCGTGACAGTGTGTCGGCCACTGGTATGTCCTTACCGGGGCGGTGGATGATTTGGATGTCGTATTTTTGGAGCGCCAGGATCATCCGTTGCAGCCGGGGTGGTGCTGCTGCCAGTGGCTTTTTTAGTATTGCCTCCAGAGGCTTGTGGTCTGACTCCACAATCACTTTTCGTCCATACATGTACTCGTGGAACCTCTTGCAGCCGAAGACCACAGCGTAGAGCTCCTTCTCTATCTGTGCGTAGTTTTCTTCAGTGCTGTTGAGTGACTTGGACGCATAGGCAATTGGTTTGCCATCTTGGAGCATGACAGCCCCAAGGCCACTTTTGGATGCATCCACTTGGAGTCGCAGCTCTTTCTGCGGGTCGAAATATGAGAGTACTGGACCTGGGTGCTGTGTAATGAGATTCTTCATCTCTTGGAACGCCTTGTCGTGGACTGCATCCCACACAAACTCACTGTCCTGTTTCAGAAGCTGTCTGAGGGGTGAGTTTATCTGTGAGAGGTGTGGAGCAAATCTGGCGAGGTAGTTGATCATGCCGAGGACTGTCTCCAGCTCTGCTTTGTTCTGTGGGGGTTGCATGTCCTTGACCGCCTTCACCTTGTGTGGGTCTGGTTTGATGCCTTCGTGTGAGAGCGTGTGGCCGAAGTAGCGTATCTCGGACACGCATATGTGACACTTGTCGGGGTTGAGCCTCACCCCTCGCTCCCTTGTGCGCTTCAGCATCGCTCTGAGACGCTGGTCATGTTCCTCTTTAGTCTTGCCGAACACTAGTATATCGTCCACTATGGCCGTCACACCGTCCAATCCTTCATATGTTTCATCCACGCGTCTCTGGAACTCGTCTTGAGCGGACACGATTCCGAATGGCAGTCTGAGGAAACGATACCTGCCAAACACTGTGTTAAATGTCGTCAACATTGAGGATTCAGTGCTCAGTTTGATGGCCCAATAGCCTGACCGCGCGTCTAACACGCTAAAGTACTCAGCTCCAGCAAGCTTTGTGGTGGCGTCCTCCAGCGTGGGGAGGGGGTAGTGAGGTCGTTGTATCACTTTGTTAAGAGCTCTGGGGTCTAAACACACTCTAAGTTTGCCTGTCTTTGGCTTCTCAACAATGACGAGTGCGTTCACCCATTCTGTGGGTTCTGTTACCTTACAGATTATGCCGCCTTTCTCCATGCTGTCAAGCTCGTCCCTCAGTTTGCTGCGTAGGGCGATGGGGATTCTGCGTGGCGGGCAGACGACCGGCGTTGCATCTGGTGTGACGCGGAAGGTGCACTCGCCTGGGAACTCTCCTATTCCCTGGAAAACATCTGCATACTCATCCATTATGCTCTGTGATGTGACATTGTTTTCCTCGCTCACAGCCATCACTATTTTTACCAAGTTTAGGTCACGGCATGTTTTCATTGCCATGACTGGTGGGGCGTTTGTGTCAATGACGTAAAAGTCCAGCATCATTGCATTGTCTCTGTACTTACATTTGAGTTTGCATGTGCCTTTCACGCTCAGCGCGCCTCCTCCATATTCAGTGAGTCTGTGTATTGCTGGTTTCAGTGTCACATTTTTGAACAGCGCCTGGAACAGGTTGGTGGGAATAGTATTGGCCTGTGCCCCAGTGTCTAGTTTAAACTTTACCTTCTGTGGAGGTGTGCCAATTCCAACCTCTACGTAAGCCTGCTCGTTGCTTTTTCCGTTGTTCTCTATTGAGATGCAGTCTATGTACAGCTCTGTCTGTTCTCCCACAGCGGTGCTCTCCACTGTAATGTTGTCGAAGTACAGTTCTTCCTGTTCTCTGTCAGTGGTGCACTCTTCTGGGTTCTCTCCGACGGCATGTACTGTGCCGCGGTAGTACTTTGTCTGTCCCTGGGAGCTAGACTTGCATACTTTAGCAAAATGATTGAGCTTCTTGCATTTAATGCATTGTTTACCCTTAGCTGGGCAAGTGGCTTTAGCGCCGTGTAGCCCTCCACAATAGCTACACGCCCTGGCGGCGGTGCTAACGTCCCTTTGTCTGAAGTTAGCGTTAGCTGCTTTGGGTGCGTTCGGTTTGTAAGTCTTTCTGCCTATTGCGTGCACCGTTTCATGTGTGCTGCCCTGGCCCATAAACGTTAGCTGTTGCTTTGCTAGCTCGTGTGAGCGGGCTACATCTATGGCTTTCTCTAGCGTTAGCTCAGCTCCCTGGCTAAGTAGCTTTTCTCTCACTCTGGGTGAGTTAGTGGCAAACACGATGCGGTCCCTGACCATCTCGTCGGCATTTGGGTAGCCACAGTCTTTGACTAGGAGCTTTAGCTCAGTTACAAATCGTTCGAAGGATTCACTCTCTTCCTGCATCTTTTCATGAAATTTATATCTGGCATAAATCGGGTTTGCTTTGGGGGTGATGTACTCAGTGTACTTATCGTAGTACGTTTCTAGCTTCTTGGCTTGTTCTCCGCTGAGTGTCCAAGTGTTGTGCACATCGCGCCCTTTTTCCCCTATCCAGAGCAGGAGGTAGCTGCATTTCTCCTCTTCGTTCTTCCCGCGCAGGGGGCCCGTGAACATTAGCTCCGTTGTTTGTCGAAATCGTCTCCATGCTTCAGGTAAGTTCGCCGATTCCCAGTCCATCCGTGGAGCTGGAACGCCGTACGAATCCATATTGGGTATTTAAACTCCGCTACTCTGACACCATGTAATGATCTGTGCCCTCTGGCTATGTTAACTTATAACATTAATGAAGCAAGGACGACTTCTCTCGTGCTGGGTGTTTATTCACCGACCGGATTCCCACTGACGTTGTTACGTACATCACGTGACTTTGTTGTGGCGCTACGGAAAGCCGTAAGGGACATTAGCAAATCAAATATTACTAGCAAATATTACAAGTGCAGCTAACGGTTCGTCCATTGCGACGTTTGGCACAAGGTTGGTGACTGTTTGCTTCCACGGGCGCCATTTTGAGTGGGACTTTGTAGTGGCCGCCATTACGGTTCCTATTATCGGCGCGGATGTTCTTGTGTGCTAATGGTCTGCTGGTTGATGTTACAAACCGCCGTTTAATTGATGCTGTGTCTTTCGCCACTGTTCCGTGCGAGACAGGGGGAGCCGGGCCGTTAACACACGCTAACTTTTTAGCATTAGGGGATGTTTTTCAGCGTTTGCTGGCGGATTCTCCATCGGTGACTCCACCTGCCTTTTCCACCGCGGTTACTAAACACGGGGTACAACATTTCATTCGCACTCTGGGACCGCCAGTTTTGGCGCGCGCGCGGTGCCTCGACACAGTAAAATGGGCTCCAGCTAAGGAGGAGTTCGCCATCATGGAGCGTCTGGGTATAGTGAGGCGCTCCAACAGCCCGTGGGCCTCGCCGCTTCACATGGTGCCCAAGGCGGATGGGTCGTGGCGGCCTTGCGGCGACTTTCGCCGCCTGAACAACGTCACCTCCAATGACCGCTATCCCATCCCACACATACAGGACTTTTCCATACGCCTGGCAGGTGCCACTATCTTCTCTAAGGTGGACCTGGTGCGCGGCTATCATCAGGCTCCCGTGCGCGCAGAGGACGTGCCCAAGACCGCAGGGATCACCCCGTTTGGGCTTTTTGAGTTCATGCGCATGCGCCTTTTGGCTTGAAGGGGGCAGCGCAAACCTTTCAGAGGCTGATGGACTCGGTGTTGCGTGACCTTGATTTCGTGTTCGTTTATCTCGACGACATATTAGTGGCCAGTCCGTCAGCTGAAGAGCACCTGGCGCACCTGAAACAGGTTTTCCGTCGTCTGGACGAACACGGCCTGATAGTCAACCCGGCCAAGTGTCAGTTTGGACTGCCGGTGATTGACTTCTTGGGTCACCGCATTTCGCCGCAAGGCGCGGTCCCGTTGCCTTCTAAGGTGCAAGCGGTGGCGGAATTTCCCCGCCCAGTCTCTGTTAAGGCATTGCAGGAATTCTTGGGAATGGTGAATTTCTATAACCGTTTCCTCCCTCGCGCTGCCCACCTCCTTCAGCCACTTTACGAAGCCCTGCGGCTTAAGAAGGCTAACGACCCTGTCGACTGGACTCCCGAACGGGTCCAGGCCTTTGACGGAGCTAAGTGCGCCCTGGCTAACGCTGCCCTCCTCGCCCATCCCACACCCACGGCGTCCATAGCTTTAACAACCGATGCGTCTGACATAGCCGTGGGGGCTGTGGTTGAACAGCGCGTGGCGAATGCGTGGCAGCCACTCGCATTTTTTAGCCGCAAACTGCGAGATAGCGAGCGCAAGTACAGCGTTTTTGACCGGAAGTTGCTGGCACTGCACCTTGCAACCCGTCATTTCCGCTTCCTGCTGGAGGGTCGCCCATTCACGGCTTATGTGGATCATAAGCCGCTGACTTTTGCCATGTCCAAGGAGACTGAGCCGTGGTCTGCTCGTCAGCAGCGCCACCTAGCGGCGATCTCCGAGTTCACAACGGACATTCAGCATGTGGCCGGGAAGTCCAACCCTGTTGCTGATTGTCTGTCGCGTGTGCTTGTGTGTCCTGTGCACCTCGGTGTGGATTTCTCCGCTATGGCTGCCGACCAGCCCAGCGACCCGGACGTCCTTGCCCTTAGGTCAACGCGTACCGGTCTCAAGCTAGAGGACGCTGTGATGCAGGAAGGCAGTCCTGCCCTCCTCTGCGATGTCTCCACCGGCCGTCCCCGCCCCGTTGTTCCAGTGGCCTGGCGCCGTCGAGTTTTCGATTCGATTCACTCCCTCTCGCACCCTGGAGTTCGGGCGTCGGTGAAGTTGGTCGGTTCCAAGTTCGTCTGGCCTGGTCTCCGCAAGGACGTCAAGGGGTGGGCAGCTGCATGTGTAGCGTGACAGCGCGCTAAGGTCCACCAGCACACTAAGTCGCCCCTCGAACCGTTTCCGATCCCGGCCAGACGTTTTGACCACGTGCATGTGGACCTGGTGGGCCCTCTACCTTCTTCACAGGGTTTTACGCACCTGCTCACAATGGTAGATCGGACCACCAGGTGGCCAGAGGCTGTCCCTCTGTCCTCCACAACATCCTCGGACGTTGCACGCGCGTTTCTTTCCTCCTGGGTCGCCCGTTTCGGCACTCCGTCAAATATCACCTCAGACAGGGGCCCCCAGTTCGTGTCAGAGCTCTGGTCGGCACTTGCGCGATCCTTGGGTGTGCAGGTACACCGCACTACCGCGTACCACCCTCAGGCTAACGGCTTGTGTGAACGTTTTCACCGGTCGCTCAAGGCAGCGCTGCGCTCTCGGATGGTAACTTTAGATTCGCGAAGCGAACCCTAGTTATATGAACAACGACAACATGGCTGAGAGGGTTATTGCATTGTGACATCATCCACAATAGCTCGCTGGAAAAAAGAAAAACGATGGAGGTGCATTCCCCGTGCCAATCCCGGACAATATGACCCCCTGTGGTCATATGTCCTCCCACCGACCCCGTATTGGCACGCCCACCGGAAACGCTATTCCTCTTTGTAAGTCGAACCATCTCCAACTAAATGAGCACCACACCTGTGGCCCGGGTAGGAGGAGAACGGCTCTATTCTCAGCCATTTTGTCGTTGTTCATATAACTAGGGTTCGCTTCGCGAACCCAAAGTTACATTTCACGTACTCCAAAATGGCTGAGAGGGTTATTGCATTGAACAACGACAGGATTCGTGCCTCCGTTCCCTAGCCGTCCAATGAACCCTTCAAACCCCTGGTGGGAAGGGGTACGCGTTCTGATGAGAGCATCCTAAGAGGCCTGCTCCAGAACAGCGTCGGCAACCGACCGCACCTTAACGTGCCGGTAATAATGCCGTAAGAAAGTGGTCTCACCACTCCAAACCGCCGCCTGGCGGATGACCTCCCAGTCGATACCTGACAACACAGCTATCGACGTAGCAGTCCCTCGGGTAGAATGCGCCTTCAGCTTAGGAGCTGTTTTACCCGCTTTGGTATACGCCTCCGTAATACCATCCACCAGCCAGTGTGCTAGCCTCTGGGTGGAAAGAGCATAACCTGGTTTGCTCACTCTGTAGGTCAACAGCAGCCTGTCAGACCTACGAATATCTGCTGTGCGCCGCATGTAAATGCGTAAAGCCTGTACAGGACACGAGAGGTGCAAGCGTTTCTCATCCCTAGTCACCGGTGACGGATGAAACGCGTGTATCACCACCGGGGCCTACTCGTCAGGACAGACACAGTTTTGGGCACGAAGCTGGGGTCTGTAAAGAGCGTGACCATCAGATCACCAGAAAACACCATCCCCTTGATGGTGAGTGCAGTGAGCTCACAACCCCTCGCTGCGGTGGTAAGTGCCAAGAGCACAGCCAGCTTAGCCGAGACATAACGCATGTCTGCCGTAGACATGGGTTCAAAGGGATCTTTCTCTAGTGCGCGCAGAACAAGGGAAGCATCCCAAGTTTCAGCTCTCGTAAGCTCCTTAGCTGAGAGCTTCTTAGCACCCAACAGGTACTGCGTCATGAGCGGGTGCGTGAAAACCGTGCTACCCTCGATCTTCCCCCCGGAAGAACGTGAGAGCCGATACACAGACTTTGACCGAGGAGAAAGACCATAGTCTATCACTCCTACAGACCTCCACAAAAGTCAGTATAGGGCCAATCCCTACGGACAAAGGGTCCATGTCGCGTTCAGCGCAAAATTGGTCAAATCGATTCCAGTACCCCTGGTACCTGGAATACGTGGAGTCTTTACGCGCCGCTAAGATGACACGAATCACTTGCGCACTAAGTCCCATAGCTAAGAGCCTGGCTTTGTAAGCATTCACGCCGCTAATCGGGAGCCTCCTATCCAGGGGCCCTCCCGTAGCAGCCCTCCTGCTGCGTGAGCGCGTCCGCCCACTCCGGGACGTCGAACCGCTCGCCTACTATCCAGGGCACTATTCGCGGAAACCACGGGGTGCTCGGTTCGTACGGGGCCACGAGAACTAACCGACCCCCTGTGCGCTCGAACTTGACCACCAGGTCTAGGAGGCACCTGCACGGGGGGAATGCGTAAAGCATCTCCTCGGGCCATGGATCTAGTCCAAGCGCGTTGACCCCCAACGGCGCTAGGTCGGACGGGAGCATCGAGTACCAACGAGGGCACTTGTAATTGAGTTTCGATGCGAACAGATCCACTTGAGCGACCCCGAACCTCTCCCAGATCATAGCCACTATGGCTGGGTTGAGGCTCCAATTGTCCGCATGCGGGCCGCCTCTCGAGAGGATGTCCGCTGCTTCGTTGTCCTTCCCAGGAACATGAAGCGCCCTGATTGATAGCGCGTTGCTGTTGACCCAAATCCAAATTTGCATGGCCAACTCTGCAACGCTTGGACTTCATACCGCCTTGGCGGTTGATGTAGGCCTTGGCCGTCATGCTGTCTGTCATTATCAGTATGTGACGGCCTACGAGATCCTGAGCGAAATGCTGGATAGCCAGCCAAATCGTCTCCGTCTCGCGCGCGTTGATGTGGACCTTCTCCCCAGACGGCCACACTCCTCGCGCTGTTTTGTAGCCAAGGATGGCCCCCCAACCCGAGAGGGACGCATCCGTATAAATCGTTATCTCGGGTCCCCTGGGGCCCATAGGGACCCCAGACATGTCCACGCAGGCTCTGTTCCAGTGGTCTAGGTCCTGCGCTACCACGCGCGGGACCAGGATAAGATGGTTGTTGTACCGGCGTTCGTTGCCGTATTTCAAGAAGTGAACTGCAAACCACAATTGCAGTCTCCTCATGAACAACAGACCAAAAGGAACAACTTGGTGAGCCGATGCCAGAAGGCCCAGCAGCCTCCTGATCATCCGATAAGTGACATATGTCCCCGGGACGAAATGTGCTAACGTGGTCCTGGTGGAATGCCATCTCTCTTGCGTAAGGGTTGCGCGCATGGATACCGTATCCAAACTCAGACCCAGATACGTTGCCTGGCACGAAGGCCATGGCGCGCTCTTCTTTATGTTGATAGTGAAACCCATGTACTCCATGAATTCCATCAACTACTGAGTATGGAGTATTGCTTGTTCCGGCGACCGGGCCAACACCAACAGGTCGTCTAGGAACCATGCCAAGCGCATACCTTTGCGCATCAACACTCCGAGCGCTGCTTTCACACACCTTGTGAATGTCAGAGGAGAGAGGCGATATCCGAACGGGAGGCATGTGTACTGGTAACACTGACCCCGGTAACAGAACCGAAGATACTTTCTGTGTCTTTCCGCAATCGGACAATGGTAGAAAGCATCTTTTAGGTCGACCGAAGTTAGCCAATCGGACTGTGTCACCATTGACAGCAGAACCGGTGTGCGTAGCATTTTGAAACTGACCTTCTCTACATACTTGTTGAAGGGTTTCAAATCTAGGATTGGGCGCATGCCCCCATCCTTCTTCGGGACCAGAAAGTAACGGCTGTAAAACCCGTCTTCTCTTTCTAGGGGAGGAACCACCGTGATTGCCCCTTTCGAGAGTAACTCTGTGAGTTCGTTGTCTAGGATTTGTGCTTCGGCCACCGACCCCGGTTCCGTATGCACTATTCCCAAGTACGGGGGTACAATACCGTTCTCGAAAAGGATTTGGTGTCCGTGGGCTATCTGATCCAAAACAGAAGCCGACGGGACCAATTCCTTCCACCTGTGTAACATGCGTGACAGAGGTATCGTTGCCTCCTGTACCTTGCTGTTCAGGTAGCGCGCGTAAGTTGCGCGTAAAGGGTCTGGGGAAGCCCCGCCCGCCATGCCCTGCATCCATGGGGGGGGGGCTTCGTCCTTGTAAAGGAGACCCAGATGGGGGAATTGGCGTTTTGAACCTTTCCAAATTACCAATTGACCCATCAGAGAGACTAAACATTGTCGCATCATAGTCCCCTCCCAGGGGCTCATTTCCGCTCATGTCATTATTATCCAATATTTCCAGCAGGGATGTTATTACATTGTTATCATCATCTTTACCTAAAGATTCAGACAGACAATCAGACTTGCGTTTCAAACCCTTTAAAACGCAATCACCATCATCACCAACATAAAAACTTTTATTCACATTCACAACCTTTGGAATAGAACAAGTAGACTGTGCATCAGAAACCAAAATAAAAGGCACAGTGTTTAGCCCTGCGCACGCTGTGTCCCCTGAACAAGCGTCTATATCGCCGGAGACGGCTCTGGAATCAGTCTGTTGGTGTGGGTCGTAACATCCTGCCGAAACACGTCACTTGGCAGCTCCCTTCTTGGAAGTGTCTGTGCTGTCCGGCTTGGCCGCCTTGGCCGCTGGATCTGTGGAAGACTGGGAGTTTGGACGTGAGCCCTGTCCACGCCCGCGCCCCACTTTACCACCTCTTTTTGGATAAGTCTCTCTCCATTTCTGCTTGCGCGCAGCCTTGTCCCCCTGCCCTGTGCCCACCGCGGGCTTAGGGGTAGGCGGGTTCTTCATCATCGGGAGAAGCTCCTTGTGCAAGGTTTCGCGCTCGGCCTGGGCGGCCTTGTATTTGCTGATAATGTCCGGGGTCGTTCCAAACAGGCCCTGGTTCCCTGCGCAGGAGTGGGCCATCCACTCCTTGCAGAATTCCTCTTTTACCCCGGCTGTCTCTAGCCAGAGACGTCTGCGCGAAAGGGTGGAGGCAGCTGCGCTAGAACCGCACTCTAGAGCGATGGAATACAGCAGCGATCCCAGGGAGTCAGCTATGCGTTCCATTTCCAAGATGTACTCACAACCTGCTTCGCTGGCCACTACGTCACCGAACCCGGCCCCGTCGATACCTGCTGTAGCGATGGCGGCTTTGCTTTGCTCGACGTTTGATAGGCTGCAGAGCTTGCGCATGTACGCCGTTATCATCCCAGCCGTTGAGACGAGTCCAGCTGCGCGTGTACTGGCGTGCCATGCATCACACGCGTAACGATCCACCTGTTGGCCCCACTGCGAAGGGTGTTTGGGAGTATCGCGAGACCCCACCTTGGTGTTAGGGTTGAACGATAAAACGTCCCTCTCTGGTTGCGGAATTTTCCAGTCTTTGTAGTTCAGGTTCCTAACCTCGACTGCTAAGACGTCAACCCCCTTCTGACTGAACTTTGAGGACGATTTAAGTAGCGGATCCGCCTCCGCCCGCTTAAACGCTCGTTCGATGTGAGGATAAGGTGGTAGAGTGGAGTCCCTGACCCTCTCTGCCGTTCGTGGAAAATCGGCTACCACCGGATCTTGAGGATTGCCCGGCTCGGTAACGATGTCGGCAGACTTGACCGCTCGCGCGAACAGATCGCGGAAACTGGCGAGGAATGTTTCGGACCCACGTTGCATGGCGTCGCCATCTTTGTTTGGTTGAGACGAACTTGGCTGGTCGTCTTCCACGCCCTGATCGTCTACTTCCTCAGGCAGTGAATCCTCGGGTTCCGCACCCGCCGAATAACATGCCACGGATTCACCAGGGAGAGATAGGATCTCATTGATCCAGTCCTCTCTAACTATCCCGGATGGTGGGATAGCCTCTGGCTCCGGAGGGATGCTAATGCTAGCCGCCGTCCCGTGACTGTAGCTAGGAAGCATCGGAGGGATGTTGCTAGCCTCCGCCCCATGGCTATAGCTAGGTAGCACCATGCTAGCCGCCTCGTTAGCAGGTGCGAAGAGATCTGCAAGTCCCCATCTTTGACGGTACAGGGCAGCCCACCTTTGGCGCCCCGATCCTCTGATGGTTTTACAGAAATTGCAGTCGATCTCATTACGGTCTACATCCCTCAAGTAGCCCGTGTAGTGAACATGAGGGATATGGGAGACACAGTCCGGATGGGGGTCCCATTGGAGCGTCGCCGGTTTAACACACCCGCACCAAGCGTAGAATCCGGCCACATCGACCGGATTAACGAACATCTTGACGATAAAAGGTAAGCTAACTATAAGTTAGTATCTAATATACCAGTATATCACTAGATTACTTGCGTATTTGCAGTTTTCCTCTTAGTCCCAGCGAGAGAGAAACAGCCATCGACCGATCTCATTTAGTTGGAGATGGAAAGAGGAATAGCGCTTCCGGTGGGCGTGCCAATACGGGGTCGGTGGGAGGACATATGACCACAGGGGGTCATGTTGTCCGGGATTGGCAAGGGGAATGCACCTCCATCGTTTTTCTTTTTTCCAGCGAGCTATTGTGGATGATGTCACAATGCAATAACCCTCTCAGCCATTTTGGAGTACGTGAAATGTAACTGGGTGGATCGTTTACCTTGGGTTATGCTCGGGTTGCGTTCGGCTCCTAAGGAGGACCTCGACACTTCGCCCGCTGAGCTGGTGCTCGGTCAGCCGCTCCACGTCCCTGGGGAATTGTTGCCTGGGAGTTCCGCTCCTCGACCCCGTCCGGCCGTTTATCCTTGTTTGTCCGACAGCACTCGGGTTCCAGGCCCCGTTCACCACTGTTTTCCGCGGTCGTTCGTGCCTGCGGAGCTCATGTCGGCTCGTTTTGTTTTTGTACGGCATGACGCTCACCGCTCGCTCCTCCAACCCCCATACGACGGCCCATTTCGGGTTCTTGAGACGGGTCCTAAGGGTTTTGTGCTGGATATGGGTGGGCGTAGGGAGCGTGTCACGCTTGATAGGCTTAAACCGGCGCACAGGGGTGGCAGGCGAAGTTGTGTTTCCGGCCCAGGTTCCCCGTCGGGGTCGTCCTCCTTCCAGGACCCCAGCAGTGTCTTCACGGGTTCAGCGTTCTGCTTCTCAGCCGGCTTTGGACTGTGTTTCACCTACTGTTCCGGCTGAGGGACGGCGCAGCCGTTATGGCAGGCTGCTTAAGCCTCCAGTGAGACACTGATTTTCTTTCCAGCAGGGCCTTCTGGGTGTTCGGGGGGGGGGGCTGTGTGGTGGACACTAGGAGCTGTGCCTCTCACCCAGCAGGACTGTGAGCTGGGGGCGTGGTTTACGTTCCCAGGCTTGCTGGTGCAAGGTTGTTCCTGCTGCAGTTGGTTTTTGGAGTTGAGGAATAAACATCAAACTCGCCTTGGTCTGCTGTGTTTTTCCTCATTCCTGCCACAATATATCCATTTGGGGTTTTTTTGGTTTTTGTTTTTGTTGCATTGAAAGGTTTTTGTGGTGTATTTTTCACGTTAACTTGATCCTGTCCTCACTTCTTTTAGGATTCTCCTAAACCGAAGGATTTCCTGTCCCTGTTTCATTTTCTGAGCTGTTAAGCAGAACTCTGTTATGTCCAACGCCACAGTTGCAATATTTGTAATTTTACCTGTTCTGTTTTTCTTTCTGTTACTGAGAGATTTTTTTTTAAAGAATAACTGGTGGGGACCAACTGCCCACCCACTTCACACCTTGGGGGGATGGGGGGGGGGATGGATGGGGGATGGGGGGTTGCCTTGAGAGTAACAGGGTCAGTGTAAACCACAGTTATGTTGTTTTAAGCTGTTGTTGTTTTTCTTTCCATTAGAAGACACCCATTGGTTTATTTGTTTTTATGTTGACTTTCCTCTGTGTTAATTTGAACTTGTTTTTGTTTTTCAACACTAAGGTGTGAATTTTATGATGTTGTTCTTTTTTTTAAAGAGGGTATTCATTTCTTTGACAATTTCTTGTGTGGAGGACGATTACATTTTATTTGAATATGAATGAAACCTACTGAGTCATGTGTTTTAAAGGTCTATTGTTATTTTTTACCATGAGTTTGAGCCTCCTCATAAGACTCATTTTTGGTTTGATTTATTTGGTTTTAACTGATTACATCAATTTCTTTGTATTGTTAATTGAGCGTTTCTTTCCTTTGAAACCCCACCGCCCCTCTGTCTGGGGCCTTGAAAGGGGCTTCTTGTTGTTTCATTTGGTTAAGGTGGGGGGCATTTGTTTCTTGTCTTCAAACAGCTCATTGTTTCATTGATTTACAAGATACCTTATGGTTTTATTCATTTAGGTTTATTTGAACGTTCAGGATCTGAGACAGCAACTATCTTTATTATCCCTCGTCTGTTCTCGTTTTAAAGACAATTTATTTCAGAGAAGTACAACATTACAGACTTCAGAACATTTGTAAACAGCTTGGATGAAATGAAAGTCCGATTAATTTCACTACATGAAATTGTTTGTGGTTTACTAACAACTAACACACAAACTGATCATGTCATACTTTCATTGTTGTCCTTCATGGTTAAATGGGTTGACACAATGTGTTCTGTTCTTGTGTAAAACGAGGGGTAGTGGGAATGAGGAATTGAAATGTGGGAATGAGGAATTGAAATTTAGAATGGTTGTGAGCCTTCTTCTGTACAGTTTTCTTTGATTTTTTACTTCATAAGAAACAAACGGATAGAAATTTAGATCATAAGAACACTGAATCAAGTTGACTACGAATCTTCAGAATCCTAGAATGACAGTGTTTTCAGTGTTGTGCAGTTTCTCTCTGAAAGTTTTCCCCTCCAGATATTGTCACCACCTGCTCCTCCCCCTCCTCCAGACGGGCTGGGTAACACCCCCACTCCCGTGGTACCGGGTCCAGGGGCCCGGGGTATGCTCCACGGGAAGACAACCTCCCGGCTGGACAGAACAAAGAGCAACCCGCCACATAACGCGGCTGTAGGAGCTGTGTCTGTGTGAGGGTGGTCTCCATGGTGTCCCGGTTAGCTTCCGGGTGAGAGAGGAGGTGAGGGTGGTCTGCTTCTGGCCCAGCCAATCCCCCACATATGAAGACCCCTCTGGTTGTCTAGATGAGACTAGCACCAACTCGCTAGCTCTGGAGACCATAGGTTTGGGTTTGGCTTTGAGAGTCCGAAATCGCCTTGCCTCTGTGGAGTCTGTAACCAGTGACAACTTTGAACGTTTAACTGCAGCTGAGTCCACCATCAAAATGCTCCGAACCCAAAACCTGTCTCTGCAGGACCGAATCGACGACCTCGAGAACCGATCTCGGAGGGCCAATCTCCATGTACTGAACATTCCTGAAGGCAGTGAGGCCGGTAAAGATCCGGTGCAGTTCATGTCGGAGATGCTGATGCAGATAATGGGTCCTGATGTCTTTGACTCGCCTAGCCGAAGCAGCACCACTTTTCCTGGGTGTCCTGCTACTCCTCACCTGCTGCATCGAGCCCATAGTTCGGCGTGTGATACACGGCCTCATTGCTACTCAGCTCGTGTATTATCACCTCCTTGCCCAACAGGACGGGGACCTTGTTTCGTCTCCCTCCTCTCCACCACTGCTGTTCCCTTCTCCCCCCCCCCCCACAAGGACTCCGGTTCTGAATCCTCCTACACTTCCTCCAATGACAGTGACTCCCCCGTTTGAATGATACTTTCTGACGAACACTGGTTAACCCTTTCGTTTCCGGTTGTTCTCATGGCTGTTTATCATTTCTGTATATGCATGTTATGTGTGCCTATTTGTATTATTTCTACGTTACGTGTTACTTTTTATTATTGTGTGTGCGTGATATGTGTGCTGGTTTCCACTATTTCCATGTCACCTATTGCTCTCATTGTTCAATGATGAACAAAAGGGGGGAATTGTGGAGTACAAAATGTACTGCATATGCACTCCGTGTGTACTGTGTAGTTTTCCACTTCTCTGTGTGTACGACACTTCTCACTCACTGCAGACACACACATACCAACTGTTACCATGCTTGCCTCCGATGGGGCCACATCCCAGGAACGGCCAGGTGCAGCAAAGACAGGTGCAACGGACCCACAGACACACACCGGACACAGGACATGATTAACGTAGATGTTGTCCTGCATTCCTTTGTAAGACAACACCTTGGTTAATGCAAGGAACATAGGGTATGAGGCGACGGACTGTTCTATAAAAAACCACTACCTCCAGCTCAAGGCAGAGCATATCCTCACAGACTGACTTCTGTGACTATAGGACTCTCCATCTGCAGATGCATTAAAGATTCCTGTTTGCTCCACTATTTGTCCGATGATTATTCTCCCCAGAGGTTGCTGGGGCAAGAGCCCATTAAAAGGATAAAGGGAAATCCACCACAATCCACACACATCGTTCACATTAAACTCTTGAAACTTCTTTTCGCTGTTAGACAGTCAGACGTGTTGAAGAAGGGCTGGTACAGTCCGGGTTCCTGTGGAGCCGAGTCCAGCTTCATGTGTTCATGTGGAGATGATGGCGTCTATTCATCTCCATCCAGAATTACACGCTCAGGTCCCTCCAACACAGCTGGAGTGTTTCTGACAATATCAGATGGGTCTTCGTGCCCGCGCTGCAAACGTCTTCAAGTCCCGAATAACTGTCCAGGGTCCCTCACGGCCGTTGGGTCCAGAGCCTGGTGTTATTACAGTGTTCTCCAGCTCAGTGCCTGGTGTTATTACAGTGTTCTCCAGCTCAGTGCCTGGTGTTATTACAGTGTTCTCCAGCTACAGTGCCTGGTGTTATTACAGTGTTCTCCAGCTCAGTGCCTGGTGTTATTACAGTGTTCTCCAGCTCAGTGCCTGGTGTTATTACAGTGTTCTGCAGCTCAGTGCCTGGTGTTATTACAGTGTTCTGCAGCTCCAGTGCCTGGTGTTATTACAGTGTTCTGCAGCTCAGTGCCTGGTGTTATTACAGTGTTCTCCAGCTCAGTGCCTGGTGTTATTACAGTGTTCTCCAGCTCAGTGCCTGGTGTTATTACAGTGTTCTCCAGCTCCAGTGCCTGGTGTTATTACAGTGTTCTCCGGCTCCAGTGCCTGGTGTTATTACAGTGTTCTCCAGCTCAGTGCCTGGTGTTATTACAGTGTTCTCCAGTTCCAGTGCCTGGTGTTATTACAGTGTTCTCCAGCTCAGTGCCTGGTGTTATTACAGTGTTCTCCAGCTCAGTGCCTGGTGTTATTACAGTGTTCTCCAGCTCAGTGCCTGGTGTTACTACAGTGTTCTCCAGCTCAGTGCCTGGTGTTATTACAGTGTTCTGCAGCTCCAGTGCCCGGTGTTATTACAGTGTTCTCCAGCTCCAGTGCCTGGTGTTATTACAGTGTTCTCCAGCTCAGTGCCTGGTGTTATTACAGTGTTCTCCAGCTCAGTGCCTGGTGTTATTACAGTGTTCTCCAGCTCAGTGCCTGGTGTTATTACAGTGTTCTCCAGCTACAGTGCCTGGTGTTATTACAGTGTTCTCCAGCTCAGTGCCTGGTGTTATTACAGTGTTCTCCAGCTCAGTGCCTGGTGTTATTACAGTGTTCTGCAGCTCAGTGCCTGGTGTTATTACAGTGTTCTGCAGCTCCAGTGCCTGGTGTTATTACAGTGTTCTGCAGCTCAGTGCCTGGTGTTATTACAGTGTTCTCCAGCTCAGTGCCTGGTGTTATTACAGTGTTCTCCAGCTCAGTGCCTGGTGTTATTACAGTGTTCTCCAGCTCCAGTGCCTGGTGTTATTACAGTGTTCTCCGGCTCCAGTGCCTGGTGTTATTACAGTGTTCTCCAGCTCAGTGCCTGGTGTTATTACAGTGTTCTCCAGTTCCAGTGCCTGGTGTTATTACAGTGTTCTCCAGCTCAGTGCCTGGTGTTATTACAGTGTTCTCCAGCTCAGTGCCTGGTGTTATTACAGTGTTCTCCAGCTCAGTGCCTGGTGTTACTACAGTGTTCTCCAGCTCAGTGCCTGGTGTTATTACAGTGTTCTGCAGCTCCAGTGCCCGGTGTTATTACAGTGTTCTCCAGCTCCAGTGCCTGGTGTTATTACAGTGTTCTGCAGCTCAGTGCCTGGTGTTATTACAGTGTTCTCCAGCTCAGTGCCTGGTGTTATTACAGTGTTCTCCAGCTCCAGTGCCTGGTGTTACTACAGTGTTCTCCAGCTCAGTGCCTGGTGTTATTACAGTGTTCTCCAGCTCAGTGCCTGGTGTTATTACAGTGTTCTCCAGCTCAGTGCCTGGTGTTATTACAGTGTTCTCCAGCTCAGTGCCTGGTGTTATTACAGTGTTCTCCAGCTCAGTGCCTGGTGTTATTACAGTGTTCTCCAGCTACAGTGCCTGGTGTTATTACAGTGTTCTCCAGCTCAGTGCCTGGTGTTATTACAGTGTTCTGCAGCTCAGTGCCTGGTGTTATTACATTGTTCTCCAGCTCAGTGCCTGGTGTTATTACAGTGTTCTGCAGCTCCAGTGCCTGGTGTTATTACAGTGTTCTGCAGCTCAGTGCCTGGTGTTATTACAGTGTTCTCCAGCTCAGTGCCTGGTGTTATTACAGTGTTCTCCAGCTCAGTGCCTGGTGTTATTACAGTGTTCTCCAGCTCCAGTGCCTGGTGTTATTACAGTGTTCTCCGGCTCCAGTGCCTGGTGTTATTACAGTGTTCTCCAGCTCAGTGCCTGGTGTTATTACAGTGTTCTCCAGTTCCAGTGCCTGGTGTTATTACAGTGTTCTCCAGCTCAGTGCCTGGTGTTATTACAGTGTTCTCCAGCTCAGTGCCTGGTGTTATTACAGTGTTCTCCAGCTCAGTGCCTGGTGTTACTACAGTGTTCTCCAGCTCAGTGCCTGGTGTTATTACAGTGTTCTGCAGCTCCAGTGCCCGGTGTTATTACAGTGTTCTCCAGCTCCAGTGCCTGGTGTTATTACAGTGTTCTGCAGCTCAGTGCCTGGTGTTATTACAGTGTTCTCCAGCTCAGTGCCTGGTGTTATTACAGTGTTCTCCAGCTCCAGTGCCTGGTGTTACTACAGTGTTCTCCAGCTCAGTGCCTGGTGTTATTACAGTGTTCTCCAGCTCAGTGCCTGGTGTTATTACAGTGTTCTCCAGCTCCAGTGCCTGGTGTTATTACAGTGTTCTGCAGCTCAGTGCCTGGTGTTATTACAGTGTTCTCCAGCTCAGTGCCTGGTGTTATTACAGTGTTCTGCAGCTCAGTGCCTGGTGTTATTACAGTGTTCTGCAGCTCAGTGCCTGGTGTTATTACAGTGTTCTCCAGTTCCAGTGCCTGGTGTTACTACAGTGTTCTCCAGCTCAGTGCCTGGTGTTACTACAGTGTTCTCCAGTTCCAGTGCCTGGTGTTATTACAGTGTTCTCCAGTTCCAGTGCCTGGTGTTATTACAGTGTTCTCCAGTTCCAGTGCCTGGTGTTACTACAGTGTTCTCCAGCTCAGTGCCTGGTGTTACTACAGTGTTCTCCAGCTCAGTGCCTGGTGTTATTACAGTGTTCTGCAGCTCAGTGCCTGGTGTTATTACAGTGTTCTCCAGCTCAGTGCCTGGTGTTATTACAGTGTTCTCCAGCTCAGTGCCTGGTGTTACTACAGTGTTCTCCAGTTCCAGTGCCTGGTGTTATTACAGTGTTCTCCAGTTCCAGTGCCTGGTGTTACTACAGTGTTCTCCAGCTCAGTGCCTGGTGTTATTACAGTGTTCTCCAGCTCCAGTGCCTGGTGTTATTACAGTGTTCTGCAGCTCAGTGCCTGGTGTTATTACAGTGTTCTGCAGCTCAGTGCCTGGTGTTATTACAGTGTTCTCCAGTTCCAGTGCCTGGTGTTATTACAGTGTTCTCCAGCTCAGTGCCTGGTGTTATTACAGTGTTCTCCAGCTCAGTGCCTGGTGTTATTACAGTGTTCTGCAGCTCAGTGCCTGGTGTTATTACAGTGTTCTCCAGTTCCAGTGCCTGGTGTTATTACAGTGTTCTCCAGCTCAGTGCCTGGTGTTATTACAGTGTTCTCCAGCTCAGTGCCAGGTGTTATTACAGTGTTCTCCGGCTCCAGCTTTGTGAGGAGCTGCAGAATGTCATTTTACACTTGAACACTCTCCAGCTTTTATTGCTCCACCCGGAGCCTCGGCAGAGCGTTATCGTACATTAAAGTCACATATCCATATTCATGTTCAGAGTTACTGTTCCCTCAGAGCAAACACCGGAGACACATTTGCATAAGCAGACAATGAAGGAGACACGACACGAATGGAGAAACAGAAGACAGCTGCAGGCAGGAAGGAAAAAACACAGAAATTCATGAATACTCCTTTACTCAGTAACACACAGGCACACACACGTGGCCTCTGAAGGTTTTCTATGTGCATGTGGACAGCTGTCACAACAGGCTTTCACTACACTAACCAAGAAGACAGCAGGTGTAGCGCCGCCCCCTGCCGTCCAGCTGTACTACGTGTCTATGTGACAGCAGGTGTAGCCCCGCCCCCTGCCGTCCAGCTGTACTGCGTGTGTGTGTGACATCAGGTGTAGCGCCGCCCGCTGCCGTCCAGCTGTACTGCGTGTGTGTGTGACAGCAGGTGTAGCGCCGCCCCCTGCCGTCCAGCTGTACTGCGTGTGTGTGTGACAGCAGGTGTAGCCCCGCCCCCTGCCGTCCAGCTGTACTGCGTGTGTGTGACATCAGGTGTAGCCCCGCCCCCTGCCGTCCAGCTGTACTGCGTGTGTGTGTGACAGCAGGTGTAGCCCCGCCCCCTGCCGTCCAGCTGTACTGCGTGTGTGTGTGACAGCAGGTGTAGCCCCGCCCCCTGCCGTCCAGCTGTACTGCGTGTGTGTCAGCAGGTGTAGCCCCGCCCCCTGCCGTCCAGCTGTACTGCGTGTGTGTGTGACATCAGGTGTAGCCCCGCCCCCTGCCGTCCAGCTGTACTGCGTGTGTGTGTGACAGCAGGTGTAGCCCCGCCCCTGCCGTCCAGCTGTTCTGTGGCTGTGTGTGACAGCAGGTGTAGCCCCGCCCCCTGCCGTCCAGCTGTACTGCGTGTGTGTGTGACAGCAGGTGTAGCCCCGCCCCCTGCCGTCCAGCTGTACTGCGTGTGTGTGTGACAGCAGGTGTAGCGCCGCCCCCTGCCGTCCAGCTGTACTGCGTGTGTGTGTGACAGCAGGTGTAGCCCCGCCCCCTGCCGTCCAGCTGTACTGCGTGTGTGTGTGACATCAGGTGTAGCCCCGCCCCCTGCCGTCCAGCTGTACTGCGTGTGTGTGTGACATCAGGTGTAGCCCCGCCCCCTGCCGTCCAGCTGTACTGCGTGTGTGTGTGACAGCAGCCGAGAGAGCAGCGACCTGCGGCTGTGCAGCTCTGAGCTCTGCTGCGCTGGACCTTCAAAGACCACATGAAAGCAAATCAGAGCAGGCAGCCAGCAGGCTGGGGGCGGGGACAGGCTGGGGGCGGGGACAGGCTGGGGGCGGGGACAGCCTGTTGGCGTGTGTGTGTGTGTGTGTGTGTGTGTGTGTGTGTGTGTGTGTGTGTGTGTGTGTGTGTGTGTGTGTGTGTGTGTGTGTGAGGGGGGGGGGACACAGCTACTCGCCAGACCATGGTGAATAAAGGTGGCTGTGAGTTTGACACGGTGTGTATTTGTGCTGCTGCTAGTACTGTGAGTACTAGCTGTTACTGCAGAAACACACAGCAGCAGGAAGAAGGCAGGAACTCTGTGCTATGTGCCGTTATGGAACCACACGGGGCGGGGCATCCGCCGTAAAATGGCCTCATTTGAAATTAGTAGGAATTCAACAATACACACACACACACACACACATATACACACATACACGTGTGAACACACACACAATTTTGCTGCAACAACTCAGCTTAGAGCCACAAGGGGATCAAACAGCACGAAGACTACAACAAAACGGTAAAATCCAGAAGAGAAAGACAAAAAGAAAGAAAGAAAGAAAGAAAGAAAGAAAGAAAGAAAGAAAGAAAGAAAGAAAGAAAGAAAGAAAGAGAAGGACTGAAGTGGTCAACGCTTCTAGTAGAGTTGGAGTCACACTGAAGCCACACATGTCATATGAGTCCTCTGTGCTGCAGCTCCAGCGTCTGATAGAACATCACTAACACCAGCTAGCTTCTGCTCCATTCAGGAGTCATCCTCTCCAGAGTACATGAGAGATTCCCCCTCTTCATCCTCTCCAGAGTACATGAGAGATTCCCCCTCTTCATCCTCTCCAGAGTACATGAGAGATTCACCCTCTTCATCCTCTCCAGAGTACATGAGAGATTCATCCTCTTCATCCTCTCCAGAGTACATGAGAGATTCCCCCTCTTCATCCTCTCCAGAGTACATGACAGATTCACCCTCTTCATCCTCTCCAGAGTACATGAGAGATTCACCCTCTTCATCCTCTCCAGAGTACATGACAGATTCACCCTCTTCATCCTCTCCAGAGTACATGACAGATTCACCCTCTTCATCCTCTCCAGAGTACATGAGAGATTCACCCTCTTCATCCTCTCCAGAGTACATGAGAGATTCACCCTCTTCATCCTCTCCAGAGTACATGAGAGATTCATCCTCTTCATCCTCTCCAGAGTACATGAGAGATTCATCCTCTTCATCCTCTCCAGAGTACATGAGAGATTCACCCTCTTCATCCTCTCCAGAGTACATGAGAGATTCACCCGCTTCATCCTCTCCAGAGTACATGAGAGATTCACCCTCTTCATCCTCTCCAGAGTACATGAGAGATTCATCCTCTTCATCCTCTCCAGAGTACATGAGAGATTCACCCTCTTCATCCTCTCCAGTGTACATGAGAGATTCATCCTCTCCAGTTTACATGACAGATTCATCCTCTTCATCCTCTCCAGTGTACATGAGAGATTCACCCTCTTCATCCTCTCCAGTGTACATGAGAGACTCATCCTCTTCATCCCCTCCAATGTACATGACAGATTCATCCTCTCCAGTGTACATGACAGATTCATCCTCTTCATCCTCTCCAGTGTACATGACAGATTCATCCTCTCCTGTGTACATGAGAGATTCATCCTCTTCATCCTCTCCAGTGTACATGACAGATTCATCCTCTTCATCCTCTCCAGTGTACATGAGAGATTCATCCTCTTCATTCTCTCCAGCGTACATGACAGATTCATCCTCTTCATCCCCTCCAGTGTACATGACAGATTCATCCTCTCCAGTGTACATGACAGATTCATCCTCTTCATCATCTCCAGTGTACATGAGAGATTCATCCTCTCCAGTGTACATTAGAGATTCATCCTCTTCATTCTCTCCAGTGTACATGAGAGATTCATCCTCTTCATCCTCTCCAGTGTACATGACAGATGTATCCTCTCCAGTGTACATGACAGATTCATCCTCTTCATCCTCTCCAGAGTACATGACAGATTCATCCTCTTCATCCCCTCCAGTTTACATGACAGATTCATCCTCTTCATCCTCTCCAGTGTACATGAGAGATTCATCCTCTCCAGTTTACATGACAGATTCATCCTCTTCATCCTCCCCAGTGTACATGAGAGATTCACCCGCTTCATCCTCTCCAGAGTACATGAGAGATTCACCCTCTTCATCCTCTCCAGAGTACATGAGAGATTCATCCTCTTCATCCTCTCCAGAGTACATGAAAGATTCATCCTCTTCATCCTCTCCAGAGTACATGACATATTCATCCTCTTCATCCCCTCCAGTTTACATGACAGATTCATCCTCTTCATCCTCTCCAGTGTACATGAGAGATTCATCCTCTCCAGTTTACATGACAGATTCATCCTCTTCATCCTCTCCAGTGTACATGAGAGATTCACCCTCTTCATCCTCTCCAGTGTACATGAGAGACTCATCCTCTTCATCCCCTCCAATGTACATGACAGATTCATCCTCTCCAGTGTACATGACAGATTCATCCTCTTCATCCTCTCCAGTGTACATGACAGATTCATCCTCTCCTGTGTACATGAGAGATTCATCCTCTTCATCCTCTCCAGTGTACATGACAGATTCATCCTCTTCATCCTCTCCAGTGTACATGAGAGATTCATCCTCTTCATTCTCTCCAGCGTACATGACAGATTCATCCTCTTCATCCCCTCCAGTGTACATGACAGATTCATCCTCTCCAGTGTACATGACAGATTCATCCTCTTCATCATCTCCAGTGTACATGAGAGATTCATCCTCTCCAGTGTACATTAGAGATTCATCCTCTTCATTCTCTCCAGTGTACATGAGAGATTCATCCTCTTCATCCTCTCCAGTGTACATGAGAGATTCATCCTCTTCATTCTCTCCAGTGTACATGACAGATTCATCCTCTTCATCCCCTCCAGTGTACATGACAGATGTATCCTCTCCAGTGTACATGACAGATTCATCCTCTTCATCCTCTCCAGAGTACATGACAGATTCATCCTCTTCATCCCCTCCAGTTTACATGACAGATTCATCCTCTTCATCCTCTCCAGTGTACATGAGAGAGTCATCCTCTCCAGTTTACATGACAGATTCATCCTCTTCATCCTCTCCAGTGTACATGACAGATTCATCCTCTTCATCCCCTCCAGTGTACATGACAGATTCATCCTCTCCAGTGTACATGACAGATTCATCCTCTTCATCATCTCCAGTGTACATGAGAGATTCATCCTCTCCAGTGTACATTAGAGATTCATCCTCTTCATTCTCTCCAGTGTACATGAGAGATTCATCCTCTTCATCCTCTCCAGTGTACATGAGAGATTCATCCTCTTCATTCTCTCCAGTGTACATGACAGATTCATCCTCTTCATCCCCTCCAGTGTACATGACAGATGTATCCTCTCCAGTGTACATGACAGATTCATCCTCTTCATCCTCTCCAGAGTACATGACAGATTCATCCTCTTCATCCCCTCCAGTTTACATGACAGATTCATCCTCTTCATCCTCTCCAGTGTACATGAGAGATTCATCCTCTCCAGTTTACATGACAGATTCATCCTCTTCATCCTCCCCAGTGTACATGAGAGATTCACCCTCTTCATCCTCTCCAGTGTACATGACAGATTCATCCTCTTCATCCTCTCCAGTGTACATGAGAGATTCATCATCTTCATTCTCTCCAGTGTACATGACAGATTCATCCTCTTCATCCTCTCCAGTGTACATGACAGATTCATCCTATCCAGTGTACATGAGAGATTCATCCTCTCCAGAGTACATGAGAGATTCATCCTCACCATCCTCTCCAGTGTACATGAGAGATTCATCCTCTTCATCCTCTCCAGTTTATATGAGAGATTCATCCTCTTCATCCTCTCCAGTTTACATGACAGATTCATCCTCTTCATCCTCTCCAGTGTACATGAGAGATTCATCCTCTCCAAAGTACATGAGAGATTCATCCTCTTCATCCTCTCCAGTTCACATGAGAGATTCATCCTCTTCATCCTCTCCAGAGTACATGAGAGATTCATCCTCTTCATCCTCTCCAGTGTACATGACAGATTCATCCTCTTCATCCTCTCCAGTGTACATGAGAGATTCATCCTCTCCAGTGTACATGAGAGATTCATCCTCTTCATCCTCTCCAGTGTACATGAGATTCATCCTCTTCATCCTCTCCAGAGTACATGAGAGATTCATCCTCTTCATCCTCTCCAGTGTACATGACAGATTCATCCTCTTCATCCTCTCCAGTGTACATGAGAGATTCATCCTCTCCAGTGTACATGAGAGATTCATCCTCTTCATCCTCTCCAGTGTACATGAGATTCATCCTCTTCATCCTCTCCAGTGTACATGACAGATTCATCCTCTTCATCCTCTCCAGTGTACATGAGAGATTCATCCTCTCCAGAGTACATGAGAGATTCATCCTCTTCATCCTCTCCAGTGTACATGAGATTCATCCTCTTCATCCTCTCCAGTGTACATGACAGATTCATCCTCTTCATCCTCTCCAGTGTACATGAGAGATTCATCCTCTCCAGAGTACATGAGAGATTCATCCTCTTCATCCTCTCCAGTGTACATGAGAGATTCACCCTCTTCCTCCTCTCCAGTGTACATGAGAGATTCACCCTCTTCCTCCTCTCCAGTGTACATGAGAGATTCACCCTCTTCATCCTCTCCAGTGTACATGAGAGATTCTCTCTCTCTCTGCAGGCCGGCAGGGTAAAAAGCCTGTACCTGTGCTCCATCCCGCTGCAGCTGACACCAGCACACCACAACTGGCTGATAAGAAACAGCAACACTGGTTTCCACCTTATCTTTACTGGCCCTGGTTCACGTGACACTGACAGTCTGGCAGATGGATGGTGCTGGATGACTGGAAAAATAATAAAGGAAAAGCCAGAGACAGAGAGGAAGAGGTGGAGAGGTGGGCGTTAACGTCTGCTCTGGTAATGATTGGACAGCGAGGGAAGCTGACAGGATCGCTGCTGTTATTTCAGCTTTGTCAGGAGCTGCAGATACCACCGCCTCCCACCCTGCAGATGCTGGAAATATCCCCACTGTCTTCATGCTCTTCAACTTACTGACCCCGAAGAACATTTTCCTGTTTTCAATAATCCAGCAGAACATTTTCCTGTTTTCAAAAACTTTCTCTTGACTAATTCCACTAAGGTTTTGGATTCAGCTGCATTATCCCGCATTACGTTAAGAAAGTTATCTGCAAGTTCTGTAAGTATATTTCTCACATAAGCTGAAGGAGCTCGTCCAGGTTCACCATGGTGAGTGTGACGGAGCGTTTGGCCAGGCGGACATGTTTGGTAGTGGTCATACATGGGTATTTCCATTATGATAATCTAGGACAGATCACTGGTGGCCTTCCTCCTCTTTAACACAACAGCCAGTCTACGGAGTGGAATGCAGCAGCATTCATGTACCGCTGCAACTGAAACACAGCGTCCGTCCATCCATCCATCCATCCATCCATCCATCCATCCATCCATCCATCCATCCATCCATCCATCCATCCATCCATTCATCCACTCATCCATTCATTCATTCATCCACCCACCCACATATCCATTCATTCATTCATCCATCCACACATCCATTCATTCATCCATCCATCCATCCATCCATCCATCCATCCATCCATCCATCCATCCATCCATCCATTCATCCACTCATCCACCCATTCATCCACTCATCAATTCATTCATTCATCCACCCACCCACATATACATTCATTCATTCATTCATCCACACATCCATCCATCCATTCATCCACACATCCATCCATCCATCCATACATACATCCATACATCCATACATACATCCATCCATCCATTCATTCATCCAGTCATTCATCCATCCACCCACATATCCATTCATTCATCCATCCATCCATCCATCCAACCATTCATCCATTCATTCATTCATCCATCCATCCATCCATCCATCCATCCATCCATCCATCCATCCATCCATTCATTCATTCATTCATTCATCCATTCATCTTCAGCCGCTTCTCCGGGGTGGGGTCGCGGTGGCAGCAGGCTAAGTAGGGCACTCTAGATTTCCCTCTCCCCAGCAACGCCCTCCAGCTCCTCCTGGGGGATCCCAAGGCGTTCCCAGGCCAGATTGGACATGTAGTCCCTCCAGCGAGTTCTGGGTCTACCCCGGGGTCTCCCCCCAGTTGGCCGTGCCCGGTAAACCTCCAAAGGAAGGCGCCCAGGAGGCATTTTACACAGGGACGTGATGAAATAGCAAATGAATGCAGGCTGTGCAGAACATGACACTACCATGTGAACCCTCGGGACGCCGCCCGTGTACTGCATGTACAGTCCCTGTAGACCAGCGAGCCTGGCCCACAACACCACAGCATCTCCTTCCAGCTGTCACATGATCAGCTGAATAAGCCATGGATGGACTTTCACGCGGCTCGGGTCCTGGCTGTCCCAGTGGCATCTGGACACTGCTGGGCCTCCTCCTCCTCCTCCTCCTCCTCCTCCTCCTCCTCCTCCTCCTCATGTGCAGGAACCAGGGATCAGCAACACTTTATTTGGCATTCCATTTCATGTACTTCTGTAGGTGAAATGGAAGGACATGTCATTTCCCCCAGCCCACAGCAGTACAACACACATCCACACTGACGCACACATGCACACTGACGCACACATGCACACTAACACATATATCTAAACTAAATCAAAAAACGTTTTTTTAAATCGCTGTCCAAGGGAAGGACCGCCAGCCAGCATGACTGTCAGAACTGCCGGTCTGCATGGGCTAGCAGTTAGCTTAGCCTGCCCCACCTCTGCGTCCTGTCAGACCGCCCTTGGCATTGCCTCCTCGGTCGTAGCTCCAGGCAGGGCCGTAGTCCCTGGGTCCACAGGACGCAGCAGACCAAGCTCTCCCAGCCGATCCAGCGCCAGCTCTCCCAGCCATCAAACGAAGACACACCTGAGACGCAGACGTGGACAAAGACCCTGCATGGCGGTACTGGGTGAGGCCGCCGCAAACCTGAATTCGCACTGCCATCTTCCCACACCGGAAGCAGAAAATGTTCTTCATATATTTCATAAGTCCATTATGATCCTGTTCAATCCTCTTTCAGTGCTGTATTGTGTAAATTGTGTAAACACAACATCATGGCACGTTGTGCGTCTTGGGAGAGAGAGCCTCCTCTGGTGCTCTCCCCGAGCTTTCTTCCTAGTTTCCTCCCTGCTAAAGGGGGTTTCAGGGAGTTGTTCCTTATCCGATGAGAGGGTCTCAGGACAGGATCGTGTGTTGCTGTTAAGCCCCCTGATGCACATTTGTAATTTGTGATATTGGGCGATACAAAACAGAGCTGACTTGACTTGACTTTCCCTTCCAGACTGAAACAAAGAGGGGGGACTGTAGAGGTGCACGGAGGCCAAACATGTGCAAGAGTCCTTGTGAGAAAAACACACCTCTTACATGTCAATGTGCTGTGAACAGGTCTGAGTAGGTCTACTGTTGTTTCTGTAGGTCCAGCTGACTCTCTTCCACCAGATGCCTTTAGGGGAAAAACAAGTGAAGTTTTGCTTCTGAGCCCACCAAGGTGGCCCTTCCCCAGCCCTCCTTTGTTAGGTTTCCTCTTTGTGTGCACATTTAAGTGATCCGAGTTGTGGAGAGATTTTCTACAAACTACATTTCCACCATAACCACCATGTCCTGCTCTCTTCATACCGTCAGCAGACACACGGTGGAGGCCACTAACACTCCCTCACTCTGCCTGTCCAGGTGAACGCATCCCTGGAGGAGCAGGCCTTCACTGAGGCCTGGGGGTTGAAGGCCAAGGAGGTGTTCACCCCTTCGTTGCTGGAGACTCTTCCAGAAGACGTCAAGAAGCTGCTCGCCAAGATAGGTGAGCTGGGAGCCGCCAACCTGCCGGAGGATGAGAGACAGGAGGTTTGTTCCCATCTAATATTTCATTATTGTGGAAGGCCGAACCAGATGGTGTCCGTATGTCACGCTGACAGAAGTATTCAGCGCTCTCGTGTATACCGGTGTATCAGAAAAAGACTGACAAATGTTTGAAATCTTTCTGTTTCCCCGTTTAATTTTGTGTCTTTAGTACAACAAAATTCTGAGCAGCATGGACCAAATTTATTCAACAGCCACCGTGTGTCCAAAGCCAGACGAGTGCTGGAACCTGGAGCCAGGTAAGATGACCAAAAGAGTCAATCAGGTCCATAAAGAGTCACAAACTACGGGATGAAGGGATTGTTCAGAGGACACTCAGTGAAAACTAGAGGAGTGTACCCAGTAGACTGCAGGCCTCTGCCAGGTTTACGTATCTCACCTTCCCTGTACACACGGACAGAAAACCAGAGTTTTCCCTGCCATTATACCACCTCTGTACAGCGCCCAAGTCAACCGGGTGGGAGTATGGAAGGGAAACTATTTAATATGCCGCGCACATGGTGCCTGTCAGTCTGTGGATGTGCAGCCTCCTAGGTGAAGCCTGGCATGAAAGCCACCAAGTCTGACATGAAATGACAGAGATCAGTCCATGACCATTTCAAAGCTCTTATTAAAAGACTTGAGATGTGTTTGGCTGTCATGGTTTTCATGAAATGAAATGAATGAAGGTGAATGACGTTCATTCATTCTGAAGCAATAACACGGTGGTAAGAAAACATAGCTCAGCCAGGTGAAATGTTTTGTCGTAGCTACTGAGATGATTTCCAGCTGTGGCTGTGATTAATCCTACTCTTGAAATTGTATTTTTATAGCAGCGTTTTAACACTGGAGACTATGGCGCTGCTGCGTGGCGGCGAGGTTAATAAGGGGACTTATTGTTGGTTCCTCCAGTGTTCCTCCAGTTCTCTTGTGCTGAGCTCAGCAGTGAATGTTATGCTGGCTTGTGAAACACGATGGACTTCTTGTTTACTTTCAAGACTCATACCTGAACACATCATGTTTTGGTTCCGACACCATTACTGTCCGATCTGACTCAGCCGTAGATGTGAGTCACGCATGCTCACGGTTGACCCAGGGCAGCGGCGACGGGGAGCAGTGTGGGTCGAGCGAGTTAGAGAGTGAATGAGGAGAGGGAGCGGCGGTAGTGAGAACAAACGTTTTTCAAAGGGTTTTAATCACCGCAACCACGAGAGGTTCTTCATCATACAGTCATAACCTGCACACACATCTTCAGGCTGATAGGTCCAGTAGTCACACACACACACACACACACACACACACACAAGCATACGTGACCACTGGTGGAGGTAAAAAACAATGTGGAAGAAGTTGGTGTAAACACAAGCTGAAGGGAACACGAGAGCCCAGAAAGAAAAACAGCAGAGGAGGTAGCGATGTTATCGCCACAAGGAAAAGCAACAGGATGCAGACCATTACAGAAGTCTCTAAGTGCTTTAGCAGAAACTCATGGGTGTTGAATCGGAGAACCAGCATGTTAGCAGTCTTAACAATGCAGCACGAAGCCCGCTGGCTTGACCAGCAGCTGTTTTCCTCAGCAGAGTGGGGCTAACAATGTGCCTGCTCACACACGGCCATGAGCAGCGGCCGGGTCCAGCGACCCACACTGCTGGAGCACTTCCCTTCAAGTGCCAGGGGGCTTGTTTGTTAAGGAAAACCTCCTTAGCGGTTCTGGGTTTCATAATGCTGCAGAGTAAACACCTCGGGGAGGAGCGGGGGTCATTCTGAGTACACACCCTACGGGACTGACTACCAACAAAATAAAACCCACGCCGTTACAATAACAGACCACTGAACGCTCTATCTTCTGCTGACTTTTTCAACCCTTTCTGCACCGCCACTTCCTCCAGACCGTTGAGGGTGGATGTTGCTTTAGTTGTTGTAATCAGGACTAATCTCTTGAGTCTTGTGTCTGTCCTTCTGAGAAAACACACCCAGGTCACCGCAACAATGCATGTCAAGTTGGTTTCAGAGTTCTTGTCTTTCTTACTGTGTTGGGGCTGGAGTGTCTGGATGTAGGCTATGCGTCCCTGGTGTCTGAGGTTGTGACGGACTTTTCTTCTCCTGCAGAGCTAACCAAAATCATGGCTACCTCCAGAAGCTACAAACGGCTGCTTTACGCATGGGAAGGTTGGCACAATAAATCGGGCGTACCTCTTAGGAACTACTACCCTAAATTTGTCCGGCTAAGTAACAAGGCCTCAAAAGCCGACGGTAAGAACATGACCTTTGACCCTGCCAGTGCATTTTTTAGTTGAAGCTATTGCAATCAGGTAAACATTCAGCAAATTTGCTGCATTTCTCTGCTGCCTTGAATTAAAAACAGCTTTGACAATAACCAAGTCAGGGCAGATGAAGCACAGCAGAACAGAAGACGAGACACATGCGAGTGAGTCTGACATGTGAGGACGATCTTCTGACAGGTTTTAAAGACACTGGAGACTACTGGCGCTCCTGGTATGAATCCCAGACGTTTGAGGAGGACGTGGAGGCGATCTACAGGACTGTGGAGCCACTCTACCTGCATCTGCACGCATTCGTCCGCCGCAAACTTTACAACCAATATGGCTCCAAATACATCAACCTGAGAGGACCTATCCCCGCTCACCTGCTAGGTACACCACCTAGGCCTCTTTTACAGGCTTCCTCTTCTCTTGCATGCACTTAACTGGAGGGATGGGTTCTATTCAATCACTCTGTGTTATAAGTACATGTGTCACCATCTTACAGTGCTGTGATTACAACTATGCCCAAATGCCCTGTGAACAGTACACATGGCCACCGTGACTCTAGTTAACGCTCACGCCATATTTGCAGATGAAACTGGCCATTGGTTTTGGTCGTTATGCCCCTGTATTGTTTATAAGGGTGGGGCCACCTGCAGTCAGTTGAGACTGAAGAGGTCACTTAGATGATAATGAAACGGATCTGTCAATGAACGTGTCCGGATGAACTGATTCAACCTTCTTTGAGCATTGTAAGGTGGTGACAGATGTACTCTTAGACCCCCCCCCACCCCCCGTTCAGGGATGGACATTCCCTCTTAACATAGATGGCCTCTTTGACTCCCCGTTTAAACCAGCGTTCCTCCCTGTCAAGGATGTGCACATCCTCATCCTTGAAAGAGTGGCCTGTAGATGGTGTAGACTGTAGATGGTGTCGACTGTGGAGTCCCGGCCTGACGTGTTAGTGCTCCTGTGTTGTGCCATCCTCTTGGTGGGCTGCATACACATTACTCAAGTGGTTCCCACAGTAATCAAGTATCTGATGTCACTGTCTCCAGGAAATATGTGGGCCCAAACCTGGAACAACATCTACAGCATGATGATCCCCTTCCCTAACAAACCCAATGTGGATGTGACAGAGGAAATGGTCAAACAGGTAAGTGAGAGGAAACTGTGGACTGGAAGTGTTTGCCATGAGCAGTCTCGCCAGCAGAAGATGCACACCACAAATACAAAAACCTGTCCAATTCAGGTGTCCAATTCTGTCTTTATGATCTGGAACCTGGAGACGGGTGACTGAGATGAAGACCATCGTCACTCATGTGCGTTGTTCTTCTGTCCAGGGTTACAACGCCACATACATGTTCCATGTGGCCGAGGAGTTCTTCACCTCACTGGGTCTGATCGAGATGCCACAGGAGTTCTGGGACAAGTCCATGTTGGAGAAACCAGCTGACCGTGAGGTGGTGTGTCACGCCTCCGCATGGGACTTCTACAACCGCAAAGACTTCAGGTAATGTGATGATCTTATGACTAGGAAGACCAGCTCACACGATTAACATGTGCATGGTGCTGGAGGCTATGGAACATATCATAAGCATGATACTGGATATTGACACATGTCATGACATCTGTTTCCATATGTAAAAACAGCATGTTTAAGAGTCCACCTGAGCTCCATCACATTGAACTGTTTGGTAATATAAAGTATAATATCAAACCAGAACTAGTTTTCAAATAATACTCCCTCAAATATTTCACACCTCATTTTGTGGGAAATTTGCAGTCATGGGTTGTTATTATCATTAATTTAGACAACACAATTGTGTATTATGATATGACAACATCTGAATTTCCTCCCCATACAATACCACTGACGGATGATAAACGGTAATATTGAATTATTTCCAAGTTGAACTGCCTACAGAGAAGCATGATTACCACTCTCTCCCTTTGTTAAACAACAGGAAATAGGACAAACACTGACAAGGGCCAAGCAGATGGAGCTTCAGAGTCTTATTTAAGGACATTATTTAGGGGTGTCCGGGTGGTGTACCGGTCTATTCCGTTGCCTACCAACACGGGGATCACCAGTTCGAATCCTCGTGTTACCTCCGGCTTGGTCGGGCGTCCCTACAGACACAATTGTCCGTGTCTGCGGGTTGGAAGCCGGATGTGGGTATGTGTCCTGGCCGCTGTACTAGCGCCTCCTCTGGTCGGTCGGGGCGCCTGTTCGGGGGGGGAGGGGGCACTGGGGAGAAGAGCGTGATTCTCCCACGTGCTACGTCCCCCCGGTGAAACTCCTCACTGTCAGGTGAAAAGAAGCGGCTGGTGACTCCACATGTATGGGAGGAGGCATGTGGTAGTCTGCAGCCCTCCCCGGATCAGCAGAGGGGGTGGAGCAGAGACCGGGACGGCCCAGAAGAGTGGAGTAATTGGTCAAGTACAATTGGGGAGAAAAAAGGGGGAAAATTACATTTAAACAAAAGAAAGAAAAAGAGCTGTTACGGTTTCACCCTCACGACCTCCGCAACCCACCTCTTCCGTTCCCTCCGGGCCTCCACGGCGCTCGGCTTCGCCTGGGCCTCCGCTCCTCACCAACACAGCTGGGGCACGTTCACGTTCGCCTTCACCGGACTCAGACCCTGAGGTCCCCAGCACCCCCCAACGGGCACGGCGCGCCCTACAGCGCCTCTGATGCCATCTGCTGGCAGACTGGCAGCACGGCTCTGCACTTCCCCAGTCACTCGTTCCCTCAGCTGTTCCCCATCTACAATCATCTCAGCTGTTCCCCATCTACAATCATCTCAGCTGTGCCCCATCTACAATCATCTCAGCTGTTCCCCATCTACAATCATCTCAGCTGTTCCCCATCAACAATCATCTCAGCTGTTCTCAACACATAATTTCAATTAGCTTTTACATAAAATTACCTTTCATCTTTTACTTTGCAAGGTATTTACTTGATAATTAATTTCCATGTTCACACATGGTGCTCTGTTATAAAACACTCGTCTAATTTTAAAAGACTAGTCTTGTTTTAAAACACTCGTCTAGTTTTAAAAGACTCATCTTGTTTTAAGAGACTCGTCTTTAAAAAGGCTTGTCTTGTTTTAAAAGACTGGTCTTGTTTTAAAACGCTCATCTTGTTTTAAAAGACTTGTTTTAAAACACTCATGTTTTAAAAGACTGATCTTGTTTAAAAACACTCATCTTGTTTTAAAACACTCATCTCGTTTTAAAAGACTCGTCTGGTTTTAAAACACATCTTTTAAAACATTTGTCTTGTTTTAAAACACTCATCTTGTTTCAAACACTCATGTTTTAAAAGACTCGTCTTGTTTTAAAACACTCATCTCGTTTTAAAACACTCATCTTGTTTTAAACACTCTTGTTTTAAAAGACTCGTCTTCTTTTAAAAGACTCGTTTTAAAACAGTCATCTTGTTTTAAAAGACTCATCTTGTTTTAAACACTCTTCTTTTAAAAGACTTGTCTTGTTTTAAAACACTTCTTTTAAAAGATTTGTCTTGTTTTAAAACACTCATCTTTTAAAAGACTCGTCTTGTTTTAAAACACTCATCTTGCTTTAAAAGACTCGTTTTAAAACACATCTTGTTTTAAACACTCTTCTTTTAAAAGACTCGTCTTGTTTTAAATCGCTCATCTTGTTTTAAAAGACTCATCCTGTTTTAAAACACTCGTCTTGTTTTAGAACACTCATCTTTTAAGAGACTCGTCTTGTTTTAAAACACTCGTCTTGTTTTAGAACACTCATCTTCTCAAAGACTCGTCTTGTTTTAAAACACTCGTCTTGTTTTAGAACACTCATCTTTTCAAAGACTCTTCTTGTTTGACGTAATTTTGTTTGATTGAGTTTCTTCTTTGTGTTGCGCAGAATCAAACTCTGCAAGTAATGAGCCAAATGTTTTGATTGGCCGCTTCTTCTTCCATCCTATTAGTCTTTTATTGTTTTCTTCCTTTAAGTTTTAACTTCTTGATTCTTTTTTTAAATTATTCTTTTTATCTTTACTATCTTACTATTATCATGTTATGTGCTCTGAAGTTGCTCTGTGTTTTCGTTCTCACTTGTTGGTTGTAAAACAGTTTTAAAGGGGCTTCATTATGTTTTCCTGCTGTGATGTGCTTCCTAATACATCACAGTGAGCAGTATTTCCTGTATGAAATATGAATAAGTTTTTTATTATTTATTTGTGTTTCTTTTGGAGGGTTGGATAGTGTGATGGGTTTATTTCCATCTAGGTCAGCACTTTAAAGTGTTTTTGTTGGGACATGTCTCATATGCAGTAGGTCTTCTGATCCAAGACGATGTTCTGCTACGGGAGAAAATAATGCAAGTATGACCTTTGCTATCTGCAGGATCAAGCAGTGCACCAGAGTGACGATGGAGCAGCTGTTCACAGTGCATCATGAGATGGGTCATGTGGAGTATTACCTGCAGTATAAAGACCTGCCCGTCGGCTTCAGACGAGGAGCCAACCCCGGCTTCCATGAGGCCGTGGGAGACGTCCTGTCCCTGTCGGTCTCCACGCCCAAACATCTGCACACCATCGGCCTGCTGCACTCCATCACCAACGATAACGGTACTTTGAATTACTACAGTTAGACTTACAGTTAGTTAGTCTGTGTTGATATATTCTTACATAACTCATTCATTATCCAAGCCGCTTATCCCAACTGGGGTCACGGGATGCTGGAGCCTATTCCAGCAGTCATTGGGTGGCAGGCGGGGAGACACCCTGGACAAGCTGCCAGGCCATCACAAGGCCAAAAGACACACACACATTCACACCTAGGGACAATTTAGTGCGGCCGATTCACCTGACCTACATGTCTTTGGACTGAGGGAGGAAACCGGAGCCCCCGGAGGAAACCCACACAGACACGGGGAGAACATGCAAACTCCACACAGAGGACCACCCGGGACGATCCTCAAGGTTGGACTATGCCAGGGCTTGAACCCAGGACCTTCTTGCTGTGAGGCGACCACGCTAACCACTGCTCCACCGTGCTGCCATTATATTATATTATATTATATTATATTATATTATGCAGCACTTCAACATGCATTCAAGCACAAAAATGTGTGGTGAACTTGCAGCAGTAGAGCTGCATGATGCAGAAAAATACTGGATAAATGTGACTCAGAATCAGAGTTTCAGCCCAGAAATCAACCTTCTGAAGGCAGGAAAACGCCTCAACACTATCTCTGAAATCAGAGATCTAAAACAATTTCTGGATGATGAGCTACTCCAATAATGGTGAAGCGCAACATAGTGATGCTCAGCGTGGAGAATGTCTGGGATAAACAGCAGAGTATTGAAATGGAGGCAATTGTGACCCCCCCCCCCCAGATGTGCTCAGCCATGATGAAGGTGCCTGGTGAGCACATAAAGAAAGCGATGAAGAGGAGAGGTCTTCAACTCAGACTTCCTTGGAGATGACAAACCTTAACTTCAGTGCTAATGGGCTCAGATTTCTACTGGAAATAGTATCCGGCCGTGTAGCGAGAGTGACAGAGAGCCTGGTAGCACTAGAGAACACGTTTGGATAGGCAATGCAGGGCCCAGTATCAGTATCCAGCGTGACAGAGATAACTTGTATGCAGATTCAGCTCAGCGCAGATGCACAGATTGATAGGCAGCTGCATGCATTTTGGGAGCTTGAGTCACTGAGAATCCCAAGTGAAAAGTCTGAGAGCCCCGAGGATGCAGAAGCTCTACAGCGGTTTGAGGAAACCACCATCTACAAGGATGGGCATTACCAAGTAGAGCCGCCATGGCGCCAAGACCATCCTACACTCCAGGATAACGTCCGCATCACCAAGAAAAGGTTGGAGGGTTTGGAAAAGAAACACAGAAAGGATGTTACGCTCTACAGCAGATACAATGATGTAGTGGAGGACTACTTAAAACAAGAAAAGCCGAGGATGTGTCCAGAGAAAATATATCGTGCAGTGAGACATATTACCTTCCTCATCATGCTGTATTGAGAAAGGATAAAGTGACACCCAAATTACAAGTTGTGTTTGATGCTTCGTCCCACGAAGATGGAAGATGCTGTAAGAGTTCTGTGGTTTACAGGCCTGCCCACTGGACAGAAGGACAAGAAGCTGTGGGTGCTACAAATGAAAAGGGTGGTGTTTGAAGCTTCTTCAAGCACATTCTTACTTGCAGCCACCATAAGAAAACATTCAAGGCAAAATAAGTCAGAACACCCACAAGTGGTGGAGACCATAAGAAGCTCACTTTATGTTGATGACTTTATTGCCAGCTCAAGGGAGGTGTCTGAGGCCCATTCAGTGACGACAACAACAACAACAGCTAAGGCCATCATGTCCACTGTGGGCATGGACTTCTGCAAGTGGATGACAAACTCTCCAGAGTTTAAGGAAAAATACCAGGAGATCTCAATGGACTGCACTATAGAGCCAGAGACACATGGGTCAATGCTAAAAGTTCTGGGCTTAGTGTGGAGACCAGCAACTGATGACTGTGTTCTACCTCAGGGGATTGATAGCCTTTTTGAAAGAGAGATTAAAAACAAAGGTGCAGCCGAAATAGCTCAGTTGGGTGAGACGTGCGCTCAGTCAAAATAATTCCATGAAAAGTGCCGGGAAAAGCTAAACTCAATTTCGAGGAACTGAGCACCATTCTGACAGAAGCTGAACCCATAATAACCTCAAGGCCCCTCACTACATGCACAACAATGTGAATGAGCCACGACTGCTGTCACCAGCTCACTTCATGGTGGGTCAGAGACTACTTGCATGCCTACTAAGCCATTCCAGCATTTACTCACCACCTAACAGTAAAGAAGGAGGAAATGACATGGAGGTGAAGATATGGGCAGAGACTCATAACCAGTTTCCGAAGCAGCTGGCGAAGAGAATATTTGTTGGACTTGAAGTCAGCCCAGTGCTGTGAGACACCACAGCCATCCCTGCTGAAGGTAGGGGATGTTGTCCTCATCGGAGAGGACAACACACCAAGGCAGTCATGGAGACTGGGGAGGATTGAGGAACTGTTTCCAGGTGGTAATGGACTTGTGCGGTCATGTGCAGTTCACTCTGCCACAGGGACTGTATTAAGGAGACCAATTCAGTTACTGTATCCTTTGGAAATTTAGATGAACAGTAGTTCGTCGAGGGGATGTTGTGACTTTATTTTGATAAAGCTGATGTTTATTTGATAAGAGCTGTTCATAATGCAGCGAATTCGGGGGGCAGTCTGGGAACCGCCATAGCCGGGACGCGAACCCGTGTCTCCCACTCCGCAAGCGACAACGTTAACCAGTCGACGGGCTCGCGTCCCGGCTGTGTGGGTTCCCGGGCTGCCCCCGAATTCGCTACAATAATGTAAACTACTAATAAGACACGTTAGCTAACGGGTCTGACCCTTTAGTCGAGCCGTTAGTGACGTCGCCTTGTGGTGCAGTACACCCCGTATCGAATCCCGCACCGGGCAAGAAAATAACCGGTTACAATAAGATAATAATTCAGCTAATTCCAGTTTATATGGCAAATACTGAGTTTAAATGACTGTGCGTTTCATTTGAATATTCTGTTTGTGAAGTAGGTACAGAGGATAATTTAGAGATGGCGTGTATGGTCAGCTGTTAAAAGACTACATTTCCCATGATGCTCCGGGACCGAGCATCACGCTAGCGTTAGCGAGCGTCGTTAGGGACTGTGTTGTTTATATGCAGTCAGCTGAGGCTGAAGAGGTCACTGAGAGGGCGATGAAAGGTATCTGTCAGTACAGGTTGTGTCCAGATGACCTGATCCAAACTTCCGCGATAGAAGAAAGGCATTATGGGAAACTACATTTACTTTAGTTCAGTGAGCTTGTTATTAGCAGCCATGTTGTTTACGCCTCGCTATGACGTGCTAAAATGTATAGTCCCTTACTTCTTTACGCAGATAACTGTATGACTGTATTAACATGTAGTTCTCTACATTTATCCATGAAGTCATACTGCTGGCTAATGTCAAGAGTATGGCTTTGGAACAGGCATCGTGTCTGGAGAGCTAAGCGAGTGTGTGTGTGCGCATGTGCAGAGACGGACATTAACTACCTGCTGAAGATGGCGCTGGAGAAGATGGCCTTCCTGCCCTTCGGCTACCTCATCGACCAGTGGAGGTGGAGCGTGTTCAGCGGCCAGACGCCTCCGGAGCGCTACAACGCGGACTGGTGGAATCTCAGGTGGGCTTCCACACCCGCACGTGACCACAGGAAGTCCTCTGATGGACCCTTAACGCCAAGTGATGGGCTGATGTGCCGATAATTTGCCAGTTTTCTGAATCCACCCCCCCTCCCCCTGTCTTCTTTTTTTTGAAGGGTAAAGTACCAAGGTATCTGTCCCCCCACCCGCCGCACAGAGGAGCACTTTGACCCCGGAGCCAAGTACCACATTCCTGGAAACACTCCATACATCAGGTATTACTACCCAGTTCCCACCTCTCTCACCAACACCATTACTGACAGGAAGCATCACATCCAGCTTTACAACGATACCATCCTATCTGTGCAATGAAGGGATGCCATATAGTACAATGTGTGTATATATATACAATTATTATCATACATACATTATACTGTATGTATAATGCTTATATATATATATATATAAAATCATTATCATACATACATTATACATATAGCATAATGTGATTATATAATTATTATCATATGTACATTTCACATATAATGTATATATATCATATATTATTATCATATATATACTGTAACATGCATGGATAAGTGGGTAATGGGTCGGACCCTTTAGTCGACTGGTTAACGTTGTCGCTTGCGGAGCAGGAGACAAGTGTTCGCGTCCCGGCTGCGGCAATTCTTGTGGTTGCCCCCTGAATTCGCTAAAATACATTATACATATAGTATAATGTGTGTGTGTGTGTGTGTGTGTGTGTGTGTATATATATAATTATCATATATACATATATTATAATGTGTATGTATGTATGTATGTATGTATGTATGTATGTATGTATGTATGTATGTATGTATGTATGTATATAAAATCAATCATTATATACATTATACATATAGTATAATGTGTATATATAATTATTATCATATATACATATAGTATAGTATAGTATATATATATATAATCATTATATACATTATACATATAGTATAATGTGTATGTGTGTATATATAATCATTATATACATTATACATATATTATAATGTATATATGATAATAATAACTGATGACATTCATACAGCGCTTCATCTAGACATCCAAAGTGCTTCACACTGGTGTGTGTGTGTGTGTGTGTGTGTGTGTGTAAGAAAGCAGTGGAGGGAGAATGACAGGATGCAGAGAGAAAGGGAAGCTGGGCTGTAGGCTGTTCTGATTATCTTGACATGTATATGCTGAGGCAAAGACTAAAGACTAACTACCAAGCTCTGAATGAATAGTGTGTCTGACTCCCTGACAAAGACGAGCAGCTTCTTCCATATGGACGGAGGTCTGCTGAAAGACAGATTAAACTGAACAGTCAGTTGAACAAAGGAACAGGTAGTTAAAGGGAATAAATACTTCTCAGATGTAATGTGAATATCTCATTGATGGATTGGTTGGTTGGGTGGTTGGTTTTTGTTTCCTGCAGGTATTTTGTCAGCTTTATTCTGCAGTTCCAGTTCCATGAGAAACTGTGCGAGGCAGCCAATCACAAGGGCCCCCTGCACACATGTGACATCTACTGGTCCAAGGAGGCAGGAACCATCTTAGCGTACGTATTTTTCTCCAGAATCGGTCTTTTGTACAAATGATGGAAAGATAAAACTCGAACATGGGTGATTTGAGGATAAGTTAAGAAGTCAACACTTCCATCATATAAATATACACTACCGTTCAAAAGTTTGGGATCACCCAAACAATTTCGTGTTTTCCATGAAAAGTCACACTTATTCACCACCATATGTTGTGAAATGAATAGAAAATAGAGTCAAGACATTGACAAGGTTAGAAATAATGATTTTTATTTGAAATAAGATTTTTTTTACATCAAACTTTGCTTTCGTTAAAGAATCCTCCATTTGCAGCAATTACAGCATTGCAGACCTTTGGCATTCTAGCTGTTAATTTGTTGAGGTAATCTGGAGAAATTGCACCCCACGCTTCCAGAAGCAGCTCCCACAAGTTGGATTGGTTGGATGGGCACTTCTTTGAGCAGATTGAGTTTCTGGAGCATCACATTTGTGGGGTCAATTAAACGCTCAAAATGGCCAGAAAAAGAGAACTTTCATCTGAAACTCGACAGTCTATTCTTGTTCTTAGAAATGAAGGCTATTCCATGCGAGAAATTGCTAAGAAATTGAAGATTTCCTACACCGGTGTGTACTACTCCCTTCAGAGGACAGCACAAACAGGCTCTAACAGGTACTATTTAATGAAGATGCCAGTTGGGGACCTGTGAGGCGTCTGTTTCTCAAACTAGAGACTCTAATGTACTTATCTTCTTGCTCAGTTGTGCAACGCGGCCTCCCACTTCTTTTTCTACTCTGGTTAGAGCCTGTTTGTGCTGTCCTCTGAAGGGAGTAGTACACACCGGTGTAGGAAATCTTCAATTTCTTAGCAATTTCTCGCATGGAATAGCCTTCATTTCTAAGAACAAGAATAGACTGTCGAGTTTCAGATGAAAGTTCTCTTTTTCTGGCCATTTTGAGCGTTTAATTGACCCCACAAATGTGATGCTCCAGAAACTCAATCTGCTCAAAGAAGTGCCCATCCAACCAATCCAACTTGTGGGAGCTGCTTCTGGAAGCGTGGGGTGCAATTTCTCCAGATTACCTCAACAAATTAACAGCTAGAATGCCAAAGGTCTGCAATGCTGTAATTGCTGCAAATGGAGGATTCTTTGACGAAAGCAAAGTTTGATGTAAAAAAAATCTTATTTCAAATACAAATCATTATTTCTAACCTTGTCAATGTCTTGACTCTATTTTCTATTCATTTCACAACATATGGTGGTGAATAAGTGTGACTTTTCATGGAAAACACAAAATTGTTTGGGTGATCCCAAACTTTTGAACGGTAGTGTATAACAGGAAACATAAAGCACTAGTGTGATCTACATCTACTTCCTCCAGTAAGGTTCTCCAGTCCGGCTCTTCTAAACCTTGGCCAGAAGTTCTCAGTGAGGCCCTGGGCACCAACAAGATGGATGCCGGTGCCTTTATGAGATACTTTGAGCCCATCATGAAATGGTTGGAGGAGCAGAACAGGAATGAGACATTGGGCTGGCCCGATTTCAGCTGGGTCCCGCCCATCCCAGAAGGCTATCCTGAAGATATTGGTAAGACAGAGGTTTGAAGGTGATCAGTGGTGACTGAAAATAATGAGAATGAAATTCAAATGACCAAACTAGCGAAGAAGAAGCGGTGACAAAAGAAAAGATTTTGATGTATGCAAATTGTGAAGAGCATTTTCCTACTGGCAATGTACCTAGCTAGCTGCTTTATAGATGAAAACCACAGTGAGTACCTGAAAAAGAAGATGGTGCTGGATGGAGATTCAAGTTAACATTGAGTAAACGGGGGGGGGGGGGGTTGCGTCTCTTTCAAAAATGGGTTCTGTACCATTTATCCATGGACTTAGTCATGGCTTTACATTGAACCCGTACTCGCTGTCCCTCCACCAGATAAGAATACAGACGAGCTGGAGGCCAAGAAGTTTCTGGAAGAATACAACCGAACGGCAGAGACTGTGTGGAACGCCTACACCGAGGCCTCCTGGGCATACAACACCGACATCACCGAGGCCAACAAGCAGACCATGGTCAGTACATCCATCCGTCTGTCTGTCTGTCTGTCTGTCTGTCTGTCTGTCTGTCTGTCTGTCTGTCTGTCTGTCTGTCTGTCTGTCTGTCTGTCTTTCTACTTGCCTGTCTGTTTTTCTCTTCCTGTCTCAGTTCATTCTGTGGTCGTATGTGACCAGCTGTGTAACAGCATTTGTTATTCCGTCTGCAGCTTCAGAAGAATCTGGAAATGTCCAAACACACTCTGGACTACGGAGTCAGAGCCAGAGGTTTTGACACGGCCGACTTCCAGGACCCTTCAGTCAAACGCATCATCAAGAAACTCAGTGACATCGAGCGGGCTGGACTACCGACTGCCGAGTTGGAAGAGGTTTGAACTGCCATGTGATTATTTGACAAACACAAAATCTGAAAGTTTTTTGTTTTGTTGCTTAAATAGACGGAAGAAGCTGATGTACATTTTTGAGTTGTAAGGGGGTATCTTTACTATTTCAGTACAACACTCTCCTGTCAAACATGGAAACAAAGTACAGCGTCGCCGAGGCCTGCAGAGCTGACGGGACCTGCCATCCATTAGATCCAGGTGAGGTGATGAGACACAGGTGAGATGATGACGCACAGGTGAGGTGATTAGACACAGGTGAAGTGATGAGACATAGGTGGGGTGATGAGACACAGGTGAGGTGATGAGACACAGGTGAGTTGATAAGAGACAGGTGAGATGAGACACAGGTGAAGTGATGAGACACAGGTGAAGTGATGAGACACAGGTGAGGTGATGAGACATAGGTGAGGTGATGAGACACAGGTGAGGTGATGTGACACAGATGAGGTGATGAGACACATGAGGTGATGAGACACAGGTGAAGTGATGAGACATAGGTGAGGTGATGAGACATGGATGAGGTGATGAGACTCAGGTGAGGTGATGAGACATAGGTGAGGTGATGAGACACAGGTGAGGTGATAAGACATAGATGAAGTGATGAGACACAGGTGAGGTGATGAGACACAGGTGAGGTGATGAGACATAGATGAAGTGATGACGCAGGTGAGGTGATGAGACATAGATGAAGTGATGAGACACAGGTGAGGTGATGAGACACAGGTGAAGTGATGAGACACAGGTGAGGTGATGAGACACAGGTGAGGTGATGAGACATAGATGAAGTGATGAGACACAGGTGAGGTGATGAGACATAGATGAAGTGATGAGACACAGGTGAGGTGATGAGACATAGATGAAGTGATGAGACACAAGTGAGGTGATGAGACACAGGTGAGGTGATGAGACATAGATGAAGTGATGAGACACAAGTGAGGTGATGAGACACAGGTGAGGTGATGAGACATAGATGAAGTGATGAGACACAGGTGAGGTGATGAGACATAGATGAAGTGATGAGACACAAGTGAGGTGATGAGACACAGGTGAGGTGATGAGACAGATGAAGTGATGAGACACAGGTGAGGTGATGAGACACAGGTGAGGTGATAAGACATAGATGAAGTAATGAGACACAGGTGAGGTGATGAGACAGGTGAGGTGTTGAGACACAGTTGAAGTGATTAGACACAGGTGAGGTGATAAGACACAGGTGAAGTGATAAGACACAGGTGAGGTGATGAGACAGGTGAGGTGATAAGACACAGGTGAAGTGATAAGACACAGGTGAGGTGATGAGACACAGGTCAGGCGATAAGACACAGGTGAGACAGGTGGCCTACAGGTGGCAGCGTTGAGGCCAGGTTCCATCTTAAACCACATATCAACTGAATGAAAACTGACACCAGCCAGCAAAACTCATGGTCGCTGACACCAGCTTAACTGTTACACATGAGAAATGTGATGTGTTCAGTAGGGCTGTAAGAAAGGATCGATACACTCGAGTATGGCGATATTATCTTTTGTGTTACTGTATAGATTCTCAAAACCACTCTATCGATTTTTAATTGTTTACATGTAAAGGTTTGTGACAAACACGTTGTGTTGTGTGTAACCCCACGACCGCTAGATAACAGTGTTGTAATCTATCTTCAGCCATTTGACTCTTCCACTCCAACCAACAACATGAACTGAGACAGGAAGTAGCATAAACATAAAGAACACAGGCCTATGAAACCGCAACATAATGCCTTTCTTACAGTATCGCAATATAGCGCAGTATACTGAATATGACCCCCTATATCGTGATACGTATCATATCGTCAGATCTCTCAATACACAGCCCTAGTGATCAGCAATGTTTCATTTTAATTATAAATGACTACTATTGTGTAGGACATGATTGTATTTTTAGACATCGATCAGTGGGCATCACATAACATGTTAACAGAAAGGCCACGTGGGATCACTCATACAGCGTGTTTGTACATATTGCATGTTTGGTGGCTAAGTGACGACCTGACAGGGTCCATTCACTGCATGACTGGTTCCAACTGATCGAGCAAAAAAGGCCTGTATGACTACTGCATCTAATAATCTAGCCAGTAAGGCCTGTATGACTACTGCATCTAATAATCTAGCCAGCAAATCCTGTATGACTACTGCATCAATAATCTAGCCAGTAAGGCCTGTATGACTACTGCATCTAATAATCTAGCCAGCAAGGCCTGTATGACTACTGCATCTAATAATCTAGCCAGCAAGGCCTGTATGACTACTGCATCTAATAATCTAGCCAGTAAGGCCTGTATGACTACTGCATCTAATAATCTAGCCAGCAAATCCTGTATGACTACTGCATCAATAATCTAGCCAGTAAGGCCTGTATGACTACTGCATCTAATAATCTAGCCAGCAAGGCCTGTATGACTACTGCATCTAATAATCTAGCCAGCAAGGCCTGTATGACTACTGCATCTAATAATCTAGCCAGCAAGGCCTGTATGACTACTGCATCTAATAATCTAGCCAGCAAATCCTGTATGATTACTGCATCAATAATCTAGCCAGTAAGGCCTGTATGACTACTGAATCTAATAATCTAGCCAGTAAGGCCTGTATGACTACTGAATCTAATAATCTAGCCAGCAAGGCCTGTATGACTACTGCATCTAATAATCTAGACAGCAAGGCCTGTATGACTACTGCATCTAATAATCTAGCCAGCAAGGCCTGTATGACTACTGCATCAGATAATCTAGCCAGCAAGTCCTGTATGACTACTGCATCAATAATCTAGCCAGTAAGGCCTGTATGACTACTGCATCAATAATCTAGCCAGTAAGGCCTGTATGACTACTGCATCTAATAATCTAGCCAGTAAAACCTGTATGACTACTGCATCTAATAATCTAGCCAGCAAGGCCTGTATGACTACTGCATCTAATAATCTAGCCAGTAACGCCTGTATGACTACTGTATCAATAATCTAGCCAGCAAGGCCTGTATGACTACTGCATCAGATAATCTAGCCAGCAAGTCCTGTATGACTACTGCATCAATAATCTAGCCAGTAAGACCTGTATGACTACTGTATCAATAATCTAGCCAGCAAGGCCTGTATGACTACTGCATCTGATAATCTAGCCAGTAAGGCCTGTATGACTACTGCATCTAATAATCTAGCCAGTAAGGTCTGTATGACTACTGCATCAATAATCTAGCCAGCAAGGCCTGTATGACTACTGCATCTAATAATCTAGCCAGTAAGACCTGTATGACTACTACATCTAATAATCTAGCCAGCAAGGCCTGTATGACTACTGCATCTAATAATTTAGCCAGCAAGGCCTGTATGACTACTGCATCTAATAATCTAGCCAGTAAGGCCTGGATGACTAATGCATCTAATAATCTAGCCAGTAAGGCCTGTATGACTACTGCATCTAATAATCTAGCCAGTAAAACCTGTATGACTACTGCATCTAATAATCTAGCCAGTAAGACCTGTATGACTACTGCATCTAATAATCTAGCCAGTAAGACCTGTATGACTACTGCATCTAATAATCTAGCCAGTAAGACCTGTATGACTACTGCATCTAATAATCTAGCCAGCAAGGCCTGTATGACTACTGCATCTAATAATCTAGCCAGTAAAACCTGTATGACTACTGCATCTAATAATCTAGCCAGTAAAACCTGTATGACTACTGCATCTAATAATCTAGCCAGTAAAACCTGTATGACTACTGCATCTAATAATCTAGCCAGTAAGACCTGTATGACTACTGCATCTAATAATCTAGTAGCAAGACCTGTATGACTACTGCATTTAATAATTTAGCCAGCAAGACCTGATTGAGTACTGCATTTAATAATCTAGCCAGCAAGACCTGTATTACTACTGCATTTAATAATTTAGCCAGTTAAACCTGTATGACTACTGCATCTAATAATCTAGCCAGTTAAACCTGTATGACTACTGCATCTAATAATCTAGCCAGTAAAACCTGTATGACTACTGCATTTAATAATCTAGCCAGTAAGGCCTGTATGACTACTGCATCTAATAATCTACCCAGTAAAACCTGTATGACTACTGCATTTAATAATCTAGCCAGTAAGACCTGTATGACTACTGCATCTAATAATCTAGTAGCAAGACCTGTATGACTACTGCATTTAATAATTTAGCCAGCAAGACCTGATTGAGTACTGCATCTAATAATCTAGCCAGTAAGACCTGTATGACTACTGCATCTAATAATCTAGCCAGTAAAACCTGTATGACTACTGCATCTAATAATCTAGCCAGCAAGACATGTATGACTACTGCATCAATAATCTAGCCAGCAAGGCCTGTATGACTACTGCATCTAATAATCTAGCCAGTAAAACCTGTATGACTACTGCATCTAATAATCTAGCCAGTAAGGCCTGTATGACTACTGCATCAATAATCTAGCCAGCAAGGCCTGTATGACTACTGCATCTAATAATCTAGCCAGTAAGACCTGTATGACTACTGCATCTAATAATCTAGCCAGTAAGACCTGTATGACTACTGCATCTAATAATCTAGCCAGTATGACCTGTATGACTACTGCATCTAATAATCTAGCCAGTAAAACCTGTATGACTACTGCATCTAATAATCTAGCCAGTAAGACCTGTATGACTACTGCATCTAATAATCTAGCCAGTAAGACCTGTATGACTACTGCATCTAATAATCTAGCCAGTAAAACCTGTATGACTAGTGCATCTAATAATCTAGCCAGCAAGGCCTGTATGACTAATAATCTAGCCAGTAAGACCTGTATGACTACTGCATCTAATAATCTAGCCAGTAAGACCTGTATGACTACTGCATCTAATAATCTAGCCAGTAAAGCCTGTATGACTACTGCATCTAATAATCTAGCCAGTAAAACCTGTATGACTACTGCATCTAATAATCTTGCCAGCAAGGCCTGTATGACTAATAATCTAGCCAGTAAGACCTGTATGACTACTGCATCTAATAATCTAGCCAGTAAAACCTGTATGACTACTGCATCTAATAATCTAGCCAGTAAGACCTGTATGACTACTGCATCTAATAATCTAGTAGCAAGACCTGTATGACTACTGCATTTAATAATTTAGCCAGCAAGACCTGATTGAGTACTGCATCTAATAATCTAGCCAGTAAGACCTCTATGACTACTGCATCTAATAATCTAGCCAGTAAAACCCTTTATGAGTACTGCATCTAATAATCTAGCCAGTAAGACCTGTATGAGTACTGCATCTAATAATCTAGCCAGTAAAACCTGTATGAGTACTGCATTTAATAATCTAGTAGCAAGACCTGTATGACTACTGCATCTAATAATCTAGCCAGTAAAACCTGTATGACTACTGCATCTAATAATCTAGCCAGTAAGACCTGTATGACTACTGCATCTAATAATCTAGCCAGCAAGACCTGTATGACTACTGCATCTGATAATCTAGCCAGGGAAAACCTGTATGACTACTGCATCTAATAATCTAGCCAGTAAGACCTGTATGACTACTGCATTTAATAATCTAGTAGCAAGACCTGTATGACTACTGCATCTAATAATCTAGCCAGTAAAACCTGTATGACTACTGCATCTAATAATCTAGCCAGTAAAACCTGCATGACTACTGCATCTAATAATCTAGCCAGTAAACCTGTATGACTACTACATCTAATAATCTAGCCAGTAAGACCTGTATGACTACTGCATCTAATAATCTAGCCAGTAAAACCTGTATGAGTACTGCATCTAATACTCTAGCCAGTAAGGCCTGTATGACTACTGCATCTAATAATCTAGCCAGCAAGACCTGATTGAGTAATGCATCTAATAATCTAGCCAGCAAGACCTGTATGACTACTGCATCTAATAATCTAGCCAGCAAGACCTGTATGACTACTGCATTTAATAATCTAGCCAGTAAGACCTGTATGAGTACTGCATCTAATAATCTAGCCAGCAAGACCTGTATGACTACTGCATCTAATAATCTAGCCAGCAAGACCTGTATGACTACTGCATCTAATAATCTCGCCAGTAAAACCTGTATGAGTACTGCATCTATTAATATAGCCAGCAAGACCTGTATGACTACTGCATTTAATAATCTAGTAGCAAGACCTGTATGACTACTGCATTTAATAATTTAGGCAGCAAGACCTGATTGAGTACTGCATCTAATAATCTAGCCAGCAAGACCTGTATGACTACTGCATTTAATAATCTAGCCAGTAAAACCTGTATGAGTACTGCATCTAATAATCTAGCCAGTAAGACCTGTATGACTACTGCATCTACTAATCTAGCCAGTAAAACCTGTATGACTACTACATCTAATAATCTAGCCAGTAAATCCTGATTGAGTACTGCATCTAATAATCTAGCCAGTAAGACCTGTATGACTACTGCATCTAATAATCTAGCCAGTAAGACCTGTATGACTACTGCATCTAATAATCTAGCCAGTAAGACCTGTATGACTACTGCATCTAATAATCTAGCCAGTAAGACCTGTATGACTACTGCATCTAATAATCTAGCCAGTAAGACCTGTATGAGTACTGCATCTAATAATCTAGCCAGTAAGACCTGTATGACTACTGCATCTAATAATCTAGCCAGTAAAACCTGTATGAGTACTGCAGAACCAGGCGGTGGTGTTCAGCTTCAGGAAGGGTTTTGTGCTTCAGACCTGCAGACGATCATGGCTGAATCCCGGGACTATGAGGAGCTGCTGTTTGCTTGGAGAGGCTGGAGGGATGCTGCAGGGAAGGGGCTGCGGGGGGACTACCGACGATACGTGGAGCTCGCCAACAAGGCCGCTCGACTCAACGGTACCACCTGACACCACACCACAGCACCACCTTCACACCCCCTCCTGTCGTTGTGTGGTTTGTGTACGCTGCGTCATTGTTCACATCAGGTCCTCATGTGTGTTGTGCCACGGCTGTCCCCGACTTGTAGGACACACGGACAACGGGGCCTTCTGGCGCTCGCTGTACGAGACGGCCGCCTTCGAGCAGGACCTGGAGACTCTGTGGAAGGAGCTGGAGCCGCTTTATCAGCAGGTGCACGCTTATGTACGTCGAGCGCTCTACAAGAAGTACGGAGCCAAGTACGTCAACCCGAAGGGGCCCATTCCTGCCCACTTACTGGGTAAGTCCAGCAGGAAGAACCGAGCCAGTACACAGCCAGTCCAGCACCGAGACCGGCCCGCTGGCCAAAACCCCCTGTAGTGTGTCAGCACAGGCCCGGAATCCAGCACGGAGACCGGCCCGCTGGCCAAAACCCCCTGTAGTGTGTCAGCACAGGCCCGGAATCCAGCACGGAGACCGGCCCGCTGGCCAAAACCCCCTGTAGTGTGTCAGCACAGGCCCGGAATCCAGCACCGAGACCGGCCCGCTGGCCAAAACCCCCTGTAGTGTGTCAGCACAGGCCCGGAATCCAGCACGGAGACCGGCCCGCTGGCCAAAACCTCCTGCTGTGTGTCAGCACAGGCCCGGAATCCAGCACGGAGACCGGCCCGCTGGCCAAAACCTCCTGCTGTGTGTCAGCACAGGCCCGGAATCCAGCACGGAGACCGGCCCACTGGCCAAAACCCCCTGTAGTGTGTCAGCACAGGCCCGGAATCCAGCACGGAGACCGGCCCGCTGGCCAAAACCCCCTGTAGTGTGTCAGCACAGGCCCGGAATCCAGCACCGAGACCGGCCCGCTGGCCAAAACCTCCTGTAGTGTGTCAGCACAGGCCCGGAATCCAGCACGGAGACCGGCCCGCTGGCCAAAACCCCCTGTAGTGTGTCAGCACAGGCCCGGAATCCAGCACCGAGACCGGCCCGCTGGCCAAAACCTCCTGTAGTGTGTCAGCACAGGCCCGGAATCCAGCACGGAGACCGGCCCGCTGGCCAAAACCCCCTGTAGTGTGTCAGCACAGGCCCGGAATCCAGCACGGAGACCGGCCCGCTGGCCAAAACCCCCTGTAGTGTGTCAGCACAGGCCCGGAATCCAGCACGGAGACCGGCCCGCTGGCCAAAACCCCCTGTAGTGTGTCAGCACAGGCCCGGTGGTGTTCAGCTGGTGGCTGTGCGTACTCACGGCTTTAGCCTGGATTTAATCTGCTTTCACGGGCATCAAGCGTGACATGGTGTGTGACAGGTCCACATGGCGAGGGGCTGGACCGGCTCCACGTCCCAAATCCCCCTGGGCTGAGCTGGCAGGCTGGAACAGAACCAGGTCCATAAGTACAAGATGATGTGTCTGACCATGCCTCCTCTTCTCAGGGAACATGTGGGCGCAGACCTGGTCCGGCGTCATGGATCTGGCCATTCCCTACCCCCACGCCACGCAGGTGGACGCCACGCCGGCCATGCTGGCCAAGGTGAGCCGGCACGCCAGGCACCCGCTGCCCAGCAGGCGGCGCTACACACAGGACGGCCCGACCAAAATCACCTGTACTGGCCATGCAGCTTGCACACACACGGAATGTGGCTGGTTTCCTGTCTCTGCACTCCCCACACAATAACAACACAACCACCATCACTGATATACACAAGGGCCGACAACACACACAATAACAACATACAATAACAACACAACTACCATCACTGATATACGCAAGGACCGACAACACACAATAACAACATACAATAACAACACAACTACCTTCTCTTATATACACAAGGACCGACAACACACAATAACAACACAGCAACCTTCTCTTATATACACAAGGACCGACAACACTCAATAACAACACACAATAACAACACAACTACCTTCTCTTATATACACAAGGACCGACAACACACAATAACAACATACAATAACAACACAACTACCTTCTCTTATATACATAAGGACCGACAACACACAATAACAACACAACAACCTTCTCTTATATACACAAGGACCGACAACACACAATAACAACATACAATAGCAACACAACTACCATCACTGATATACGCAAGGACCGACAACACACAATAACAACACAACAACCTTCTCTTATATACACAAGGACCGACAACACACAATAACAACACACAATAACAACACAACTACCTTCTCTTATATACACAAGGACCGACAACACACAATAACAACACAACCACCATCACTGATATACACAAGGACCGACAACACACAATAACAACACAACAACCTTCTCTTATATACACAAGGACCGACAACACACAATAACAACATACAATAGCAACACAACTACCATCACTGATATACGCAAGGACCGACAACACACAATAACAACACAGCAACCTTCTCTTATATACACAAGGACCGACAACACTCAATAACAACACACAATAACAACACAACTACCTTCTCTTATATACACAAGGACCGACAACACACAATAACAACACAACAACCTTCTGTTATATACACAAGGACCGACAACACACAATAACAACACAACAACCTTCTCTTATATACACAAGGACCGACAACACACAATAACAACACAACTACCAACACTGATATACACAAGGGCCGACAACACACAATAACAACACAACAACCTTCTCTTATATACACAAGGACCGACAACACACAATAACAACACAACTACCATCACTGATACACACAAGGGCCGACAACACACAATAACAACACAACAACCTTCTCTTATATACACAAGGACCAACAACACACAATAACAACACAACAACCTTCACTTATATACACAAGGACCGACAACACACAATAACAACACACAATAACAACACAACTACCATCACTGATATACACAAGGGCCGACAACACACAATAACAACACAACAAACTTCTCTTACATACACAAGGACCGACAACACACAATGACAACACAACCTCCCTCACTGATATACACAAGGGCCGACAACACACAATAACAACACAACAACCTTCTCTTATATACACAAGGACCGACAACACACAATAACAACACAACCACCTTCACTGATATACACAAGGACTGACAACACAGAATAACAACACAACGACCTTCACTGATATACACAAGGACTGACAACACAGAATAACATTACAACAACTTTAACTTATATACACAAGGACCGACAACACAGAATAACAACACAACAACCTTCACTTATATACACAAGGACCGACAGCACAGAATAACAACACAACAACCTTCACTTATATACACAAGGACCAACAGCACAGAATAACAACACAACAACCTTCACATATATACACAATTGTGTTTATTCACCTCCCCTCTGTGTTTATTCACCTCCGGTCTGTGTTTATTCACCTCCCCTCTGTGTTTATTCACCTCCCCTCTGTGTTTATTCACCTCCCCTCTGTGTTTATTCACCTCCCCTCTGTGTTTATTCACCTCCCCTCTGTGTTTATTCACCTCCGGTCTGTGTTTATTCACCTCCCCTCTGTGTTTATTCACCTCCCCTCTGTGTTTATTCCCCTCCCCTCTGTGTTTATTCACCTCCCCTCTGTGTTTATTCACCTCCCCTCTGTGTTTATTCACCTCCCCTCTGTGTTTATTCACCTCCCCTCTGTGTTTATTCACCTCCCCTCTGTGTTTATTCACCTCCCCTCTGTGTTTATTCACCTCCGGTCTGTGTTTATTCACCTCCCCTCTGTGTTTATTCACCTCCCCTCTGTGTTTATTCACCTCCCCTCTGTGTTTATTCACCTCCCGTCTGTGTTTATTCACCTCCCCTCTGTGTTTATTCACCTCCCCTCTGTGTTTATTCACCTCCCCTCTGTGTTTATTCACCTCCCCTCTGTGTTTATTCACCTCCCCTCTGTGTTTATTCACCTCCGGTCTGTGTTTATTCACCTCCCCTCTGTGTTTATTCACCTCCCCTCTGTGTTTATTCACCTCCCCTCTGTGTTTATTCACCTCCCGTCTGTGTTTATTCCCCTCCCCTCTGTGTTTATTCACCTCCCCTCTGTGTTTATTCCCCTCCCCTCTGTGTTTATTCACCTCCCCTCTGTGTTTATTCACCTCCGGTCTGTGTTTATTCACCTCCCGTCTGTGTTTATTCACCTCCGGTCTGTGTTTATTCACCTCCCGTCTGTGTTTATTCACCTCCCCTCTGTGTTTATTCACCTCCCATCTGTGTTTATTCACCTCCCCTCTGTGTTTATTCACCTCCCCTCTGTGTTTATTCACCTCCCCTCTGTGTTTATTCACCTCCCCTCTGTGTTTATTCACCTCCCCTCTGTGTTTATTCACCTCCCCTCTGTGTTTATTCACCTCCGGTCTGTGTTTATTCACCCCCCCCTCTGTGTTTATTCACCTCCCCTCTGTGTTTATTCACCTCCCCTCTGTGTTTATTCACCTCCGGTCTGTGTTTATTCACCTCCCCTCTGTGTTTATTCACCTCCCCTCTGTGTTTATTCACCTCCCCTCTGTGTTTATTCACCTCCCGTCTGTGTTTATTCACCTCCCCTCTGTGTTTATTCACCTCCCCTCTGTGTTTATTCACCTCCTGGTTGCTGCACTAGCGCCTCCTCTGGTCAGTCGGGGCACCTGTTCAGGGGAACTGGGGGGAATAGCGTGACCCTCCCATGTGCCGTTCCCCCCTGGCGAAACTCCTCACTGTCGGGTGAAAAGAAGTGGCTGGTGACACCATGTATCGGAGGAGGCATGTGGTAGTCTGCAGAGGGGCGGAGCAGCAACCGGGACGGCTCGGAAGAGTGGGATAATTGGCCAAATGCAATTGGGGAGAAAAGGGGGAAAACTCCCCCCCAGAAAAGAAAGGAAATGCTTCCTTTAAGAAATGGGTGGTCACCTTCCATTTCACGCAGCGAAAGTGACTCAATAGAGAAGGCGACACAACTAAACTGGCAGGAGGAAACATGGATTACAGAGACCAGGGGTAGGAGTAAATTCTCAAAATGGACTTCAGATGGTAACATGTACTGTCCTGGGTGGCCCGGTGGTCAGCACTATTGCCTCACAGCAAGAAGGTCCTGGGTTCGAACCCCAGGTTGTCCCAGGTCCTTTCTGTGTGGACTTTGCATGTTCTCTCCGTGTCTGCGTGGGTTTCCTCTGGGTGCTCGGGTTTCCTCCCACCATCAAAGAAACATGCATGTTAGGGTTAATACTCCTGCCCGTGTCCCTGAGCAAGGCAATGGAAAGAAGAACTGGAGTTGGTCCTCAGGCGCTGCAGCTGTCCGCTGCTGCTGCACAAGCAGAGAACACATTTCATTGTAATTGTACAGGGACAAAATAAAGTGGCTTTGTGTGTCTGGTTTGCTTCATCCCAGAATACCAGACTGACAACATGCTGACTCACATCATCTTCCCTCTTCCAGGGCTGGAACGCCACCAGGATGTTCCAGGAATCAGACAAATTCTTCACCTCCTTGGGTCTGCTGCCCATGCCACTGGCGTTCTGGGCCAAGTCCATGTTGGAGAAACCATCTGATGGACGCAAGGTGGTGTGTCACGCCTCTGCCTGGGACTTCTACAACCGCAAAGACTTCAGGTTCAGTTCATTCATCTGCTATCCTGTGTGCAGAATGGTGGGCCACCACCAGTGGCAAAGCCCAACCAATGTGGACTTTCATAAATGTCAAATTTAAAAAAAAAACCAAACATCTTAACAAAACTGAGATACAAGCGTTGGAAACATGCTCATCACCATCTCCACCTCTCCAGGATCAAGCAGTGCACCGTGGTGACGATGGATGACCTGATCACCGTGCACCATGAGATGGGCCACGTCCAGTATTTCCTGCAGTACAAAGACCAACCTGTGTCCTTCCGCGATGGAGCCAACCCCGGCTTTCATGAGGCCATCGGCGATGTACTCGCCTTGTCGGTTGCCACCCCAAAACACCTGAAGAGTATTGGTCTCCTTGATAAAGTGGAGAACAATCATGGTGAGTCAACGTACACAGATACTGTAAACACTGAAAGGTCAAGTACTTGTCTTTCTGAAAATCACAGAGTCCCTGTGTGGAGCGTCTTGTACTAGGTGAGGTGCAATATGTCAATATATATTTAGGACTCATTTCTGACCACTTTTCCAGAGAGTGAGATTAACTTCCTGATGAGCATTGCCTTGGATAAAATTGCCTTCCTGCCCTTCGGCTACCTGATGGACCAGTGGAGATGGAAGGTGTTTGACGGACGCATCCCATCATCTGAATACAACAAGGAGTGGTGGAACCTCAGGTGAAGATACGATCTGCAACAATTACATTAACATCTAGATCTAAATTAACATGGCGGCACGGTGACCCAGTGGTCAGCACTGTTCCTCACAGCAAGAAGGTCCTGGGTTCGAACCCCGAGTCGTCCCAGGACCTTTTTGTGTGGAGTTTGCATGTTCTCCCCGTGTCTGCTTGGGTTTTCTGCAGGTCCTCCGGTTTCTTTCCACCATCAAAAAGACATGCATGTTAGAGTTAATATTCCTGCTTGTGCCCCTGAGCAAGGCAATGGAGAGAAGAAGTGGAGTTGGTCCCCGGGTGCTGCAGCCGCCCCCTGCTCCTGTACAGTAGGATGGTTACATGCAGAGAACACATTCAGTGTAACTGTACAATGAGTAAATATAGTGGCTTTCTTCTTCATCTACACGAACACCCACATCTGTATCCACATCTGTATCTTTCTTCTTCATCTAAAATAACACCCACATCTGTATCCACATCTGTATCATTCTTCATCTAAAATAACACCCACATGAACACCCACATATGTAGCCACATCTGTATCTCTTCTTCATCTAAAATAACACTCACATGGACACCCACATCTGTATCCACATCTGTATCTTTCTTCATCTAAAATAACACCCACATGAACACCCACATTTGTATCCACATCTGTATCTTTCTTCTTCATCTAAAATAACACCCACATGAACACCCACATCTGTATCCACATCTGTATCATTCTTCATCTAAAATAACACCCACATGAACACCCACATCTGTAGCCACAACTGTGTCTTTCTTTGTCTAAAATAACACCCACATGAACACCCACATCTTTATCCACATCTGTATCTCTTTGTTCTTCATCTAAAATAACACCCACATGAACATCAACATCTGTATCCACATCTGTATCTCTTTGTTCTTCATCTAAAATAACACCCACGTGAACGTCAACATCTGTATCCACATCTGTATCTTTCTTCTTCATCGACACTAACCCCCACATCTGCACCTTTCTTCTTCATCTACACTAACACCCACATCTGTATCCACATCTGTATCTCTTTGTTCTTCGTCTAGAATAACACCCACATGAACATCCACATCTATATCCATATCTGTGTCTCTTCTAAATATACACTAACACCCACATGAACAGCCACATCTGTATCCACATCTGTATCCACATCTGTAGCCACATCTGTAGCTCTTTTTCATCTAAAATAACACCCACATCTGTAGCCACATCTGTATCTCTTTGTTCTTCGTCTAGAATAATACCCACATGAACATCCACATCTGTATCCATATCTGTGTCTCTTCTAAATATAAACTAACACCCACATGAACAGCCACATCTGTAGCCACATCTGTATCCACATCTGTAGCTCTTTTTCATCTAAAATAACACCCACATCTGTAGCCACATCTGTATCTCTTTGTTCTTCGTCTAGAATAACACCAACATGAACATCCACATCTGTATCCATATCTGTGTCTCTTCTAAATATACACTAACACTCACATGAACAGCCACATCTGTAGCCACATCTGTAGCCACATCTGTAGCTCTTTTTCATCTAAAATAACACCCACATCTGTAGCCACATCTGTAGCCACATCTATCTTCATCTAAAATAACACCCACATCTGGAATCACATCTGTAGCACAATCTATCTTTCTTTTTCATGTACATGAACATCCACATGAATACCCACATCTGTATACACATCTGTATCTTTCTTCATCTAAAATAGCACCCACATGAACACCCACATCTGTATCCATGTCTACAGCTTCTGATAGTCCCACTTTTGTAAGTTCCAGATTAAATATGTGTCTGAGCTGAGTCAGCATGCAGGTGGCAAGACCAGATGATCAGCTGAGTGAACAGGTGAGCAGGTAGGTTAACTGATGACTGGTTAAAGGGTCAGACTTTTTCCTTTGTGTACAGGATGAAGTACCAGGGTCTGTGTCCACCTGTAACTCGCACTGAAGATGACTTTGACCCGGGTGCAAAGTTCCACATCCCTGCTAACGTGCCCTATGTCAGGTAGGTAGTCTTGTTCTGCCAGACACGCACAACACCTGTTAACTAAAAACACACAACTGAATAATTACTGGTGTTGTAAATACACACTCGTGTTTGTGTGTGAGAAGTCAGAAGGTCATGGACAACACTCTTAGATGTCCACTATGTTTGTGTGTGAGAAGTCAGAAGGTCGTGGACAACAATCTTAGATGTCCACTATGCTAAACAAATATTATTTCTGATATGATTATAGTGCCGTTCCTGTTTTGTTTTTTGTTTTTTTTGGGGGGGGGGTTGAATGTGTATGTGTACCCACTGCTGCTCTGCCGCCGTGTTATGCTGAAGGCGAGGAAGGTCCACCAGACCTGGTGTGGACCATCAGAGGTCCACGTGTGGACCATCAGGGCTAGTGTAATTGGATTGAGAGCATCAGCAGGACTGCTGGCTGAGCGTACGTGTTTAATGCCCCACCAGGTACTTCGTCAGCTTCGTCATCCAGTTCCAGTTCCACAAAGCGCTGTGTGACGCTGCCCGACACCAAGGACCCCTGCACACCTGTGACATCTACCAGTCCAAAGAGGCTGGGAAGCTGCTGGGGTACACACACACACACACACACACACACACACACACACACACACACACACACACACACACACACACACACACACACACACACACACACACACACACGTCACGCAAAGAAACAGGCAAAATACGTGCACACACGTGCACACAAGGATGCGTGCACAAAGGCATATCTAAATGTACACAGCCACAACACGAAATGATGATGATGATGATGGTGATGATGATGATGGTGTGGCTTTATTACTTTGATTCAACACTATCCAAAAACATCTCCAGACATGGCTGGAAAATGCTGACATACTTTGGTTTTGGTGAGTCTGCCGGTCATGTTCTCACAGCCGCCTACGTATGTCTCAGTGAAACGCTCTGGTCTGAAGCCTACTTCAGCCTACTTCATTCTACTTCAGCCTACTTGATTCTACTTCAGCCTACTTCATTCTACTTCAGCCTACTTCATTCTACTTCAGTCTACTTGATTCTACTTCAGCCTACTTCATTCTACTTCAGCCTACTTGATTCTACTTCAGCCTACTTGATTCTACTTCAGCCTACTTCATTCTAGTTCAGCCTACTTCATTCTACTTCAGCCTACTTGATTCTACTTCAGCCTACTTCATTCTAGTTCAGCCTACTTCATTCTAGTTCAGCCTACTTCATTCTACTTCAGCCTACTTCATTCTAGTTCAGCCTACTTCATTCTACCTCAGCCTACTTCATTCTAGTTCAGCCTACTTCATTCTACTTCAGCCTACTTCATTCTAGTTCAGCCTACTTCATTCTACTTCAGCCTACTTCATTCTAGTTCAGCCTACTTCATTCTACTTCAGCCTACTTCATTCTACTTCAGCCTACTTGATTCTACTTCAGCCTACTTCATTCTAGTTCAGCCTACTTCATTCTACTTCAGCCTACTTGATTCTACTTCAGCCTACTTCATTCTAGTTCAGCCTACTTCATTCTAGTTCAGCCTATCTCATTCTACTTCAGCCTACTTGATTCTACTTCAGCCAGCTTCATTCTAGTTCAGCCTACTTCATTCTAGTTCAGCCTACTTCATTCTACTTCAGCCTACTTCATTCTAGTTCAGCCTACTTCAGCCTACTTCATTCTACTTCAGCCTACTTCATTCTACTTCAGCCTACGTCATTCTACTTCAGCCTACTTCATTCTAGTTCAGCCTACTTCATTCTAGTTCAGCCTACTTCATTCTAGTTCAGCCTACTTGATTCTACTTCAGCCTACTTGATTCTACTTCAGCCTACTTCATTCTACTTCAGCCTACTTCATTCTACTTCAGCCTACTTCATTCTACTTCAGCCTACTTCATTCTAGTTCAGCCTACTTCAGCCTACTTCATTCTACTTCAGCCTACTTCATTCTACTTCAGCCTACTTCATTCTAGTTCAGCCTACTTCATTCTAGTTCAGCCTACTTCATTCTACTTCAGCCTACTTGATTCTACTTCAGCCTACTTCATTCTAGTTCAGCCTACTTCATTCTAGTTCAGCCGTTGCGATGTGCACATTTGTGCACGTTTGTGCGTTCACGCCCGTGGGATTTTGTAGCCCTGACGTTGGTCTCAGAGGCCAGTGTAGAACCGGGCTGACCCCTGAATCTACACACCGACTGGCTCACACTGCTGTCTCTGCAGGCCTGGGTGACTGCTCGTTGCAAGAGGTAGACGATAGATATTAGGAGGAAGGAATTACAAATGACCATCATGCTTTGCTGCTGACTGTCAGACAGATGTGCCCATGGTAAGGGTTGATACATGAGGCCCCAGGTGTGTCACTACGACAGAGTTTTGTTACGGTGCTGCACTCATCAACTGCCTATGCCCATATACTGTTATACTACATTGCTTATATACTGCTATATTACACCATCCTGTCGATGTAGGCGAAAGCCAAGCAGATGTAGTCCACCGCCCGAAGTGGTTTCGCTGAGCCAGGTTTCAGTGAAACGAAGGGCAGCAGAAAGTGCAGAGTCCTTGTTCATGAAAAGGAAGCAGAGCTGTGACTTGTTCTGTTCTGAAGACATTTGGAAGCATCGCTGTGAACCCTGGTTCCTCACTAAATCCATCTCTGGTCCTCCTTGTGGTTTTGCAGCGATGTGATGAAGCTTGGCTTCAGCAAACCCTGGCCAGAGGCCATGGCCATGATCACTGGCCAGCCCAGAATGACCGCCCAGCCGCTGGTGGAGTACTTCAAACCTCTGTTGGACTGGCTGCAGGCCGAGAACAAGAGAAACGGAGAGGTGCTCGGCTGGCCAGAGTATGACTGGAAGCCTTCAAGTAGGTTTTTACACACACACACACACACACACACACACACACACACACACACACATATTCTCACACGACAATATGCAAATGAGTGTACTCATGCATGCTCGCAGAAAAGTGAATCACTGCGTCTGGACACAACGTTTAGTGGGAGAAACGTTTCATCATCATCTAAGTGACCTCTACACCCTTATAAACAATACAGCGGTTGCAGGTACCCCACCCTTATAAACAATAAAGGGGCATAATGACCCAAACCAACGACCAGTTTCATATGCTAATATGCTGTGACCATTAACTAGAGTTACAGTGGTCATGTGTACTATTCACAGAGGATTGGGGAATGGTTGCAATCACATCATTGTAAGGTGGTGACAGATGTACTCTTACCCCCCACTCTACTCTTAGCCCACCTGCAGTCACTGTATTGTTTATATGGGTGGAGACACCTGCAGTCGCTGTATTGTTGATAAGGGTGGAGGCACCTGCAGTCACTGTATTGTTCATAAGGGTGGAGACACCTGCAGTCACTGTATTGTTTATAAGGGTGGAGACACCTGCAGTCACTGTATTGTTTATAAGGGTGGAGACACCTGCAGTCACTGTATTGTTTATAAGGGTGGGGATACCTGCAGTCACTTTATTGTTTATAAGGGTGGGGGCACCTGCAGTCACTGTATTGTTTATAAGGGTGGAGACACCTGCAGTCACTGTATTGTTTATAAGGGTGGAGACACCTGCAGTCGCTGTATTGTTTATAAGGGTGGAGACACCTGCAGTCACTGTATTGTTCATAAGGGTGGGGATACCTGCAGTCACTGTGTTGTTTATAAGGGTGGAGACACCTGCAGTCGCTGTATTGTTTATAAGAGTGGAGACACCTTCAGTCACTGTATTGTTTATAAGGGTGGAGACACCTGCAGTCACTGTATTGTTTATAAGGGTGGAGACACCTGCAGTCACTGTGTTGTTTATAAGGGTGGGGTACCTGCAGTCACTGTATTGTTGATAAGGGTGGAGTACCTGCAGCCTCTGTGTTGTTTATAAGGGTGGGGTACCTGCAGTCGCTGTATTGTTTATAAGAGTGGAGACACCTGCAGTCACTGTGTTGTTTATAAGGGTGGAGACACCTGCAGTCACTGTATTGTTTATAAGGGTGGAGACACCTGCAGTCGCTGTATTGTTTATAAGGGTGGGGTACCTGCAGTCACTGTATTGTTGATAAGGGTGGGGTACCTGCAGTCACTGTATTGTTGATAAGGGTGGGGTACCTGCAGTCGCTGTATTGTTTATAAGAGTGGAGACACCTGCAGTCACTGTGTTGTTTATAAGGGTGGAGACACCTGCAGTCACTGTATTGTTTATAAGGGTGGAGACACCTGCAGTCGCTGTATTGTTTATAAGGGTGGAGACACCTGCAGTCACTGTGTTGTTTATAAGGGTGGAGACACCTGCAGTCACTGTATTGTTTATAAGGGTGGAGACACCTGCAGTCGCTGTATTGTTTATAAGGGTGGAGACACCTGCAGTCACTGTGTTGTTTATAAGGGTGGGGTACCTGCAGTCGCTGTATTGTTGATAAGGGTGGAGTACCTGCAGCCTCTGTGTTGGTTATAAGGGTGGGGTAGCTGCAGTCAGGTGAGGCTGGAGAGGTGGCTTGGCTGATGGTGGAACGTGTGTGTCAGTACTCGGTGTGTCCAGGTGAACTGATTCAACCTTCTGTGATTTCCTACCTGGATTATTGAGCAGCAGCAAGACATCTCATGCATGCTCTTGCACAGAGGCAAACCAGGGCATGCTGCTCACAAACATGAATGTGCACTCCCACACAAACTGACACATGCACACTCCTCCCTTGCATGTATGTTGAAGTGGTGGAGAGGAAAATGTTTGTCAAACACTTCCAGTAAACAAACTGTCTGGACAGCGACAGCGAAGGTTAAGAGCTAGCGGCGGCAGAGAAAGCCGAGTGGAGGCACTCGTTCAACAGAAGCCATTCACTGTGTTTATCTGCTCAGCAGCTGCTCCCAGTGAAGCCTATCTCCCGCTCGTGGTTTACTGATGACATCCTGCTTGAGAAGATTAGAGACAGAGAAAAACAGTCCAAGGGACAGAGAGAGGAACCCAGAGCAAGAAAGAGATGAGTAGGAAAGGGTATGATAGAAAGAGAGACAGAAATAGAGAGAATGCTGGATGGAACAAATGGAGAGATAGCAGGTTGGAGCTCCAGAATGTGAAAATGAACGACAGTATGAAGAAGGATGGCGAGAAGAAAGTTAGAGAAGAACGAGGAAGTTATGAGGAACATCGAAAGTGAGAGGGAGCAGGCGACTCAGAAGAACTCGACTTCTGTTAAGAGGTCCATCTGATCTGCATGACGTAGCGTTAGCCATTCAGAGGGATGTATGTCATTGACGATATTAAGAGAATACTAGAGGCAGTTAACCATTTGCGTGTCTCCTGCACAGCTGAGACCGCCACTGAAACCAACAAAGTGGACTTTCTGGGAATGAGCATGGATGGAGCGTCCGCTGTGGCCGGACAGTGGATCCTGCTGGTCCTCGGGCTGGTCCTGCTGGTGTCCACCATCCTGCTGGCCTACAAGTACAGGCAGTCAAGGAGGCCCGAGAAGTCCCAGTCCACCCTGGAACTACAGCAGAAAGACTAGCTGGTCTTTCCATACAGACTGCTGTGACGGCAACAGGGCCGACCTCAAGATCACGTCTTATCAGATAACCTTTATGCTTTCTGGTCTGCATCCCCCCCATCATGTCTTGTGTATATTTATTGTATAAATTTGGAGTGAAAATTATTTTGGCTATGCAAATATACAACCTTACTGTTTTGTAATTTATTTGTGATATGAATATGAATGCCAAGGGGAAATGTCTCCAATGAATGTTTGTAAAGCCTTTCATTGTGTATGTCTGTTTTGGATATTTGATTTTCAGTGGCTCCTCTGCCTTTCGACAATAAAGAGGTATCACATTTCTTATGGCTGTGTGTTCACGCGACGACACCATGGAGAAGAAGGGACAGGAAATAATGACTTGTCTCAATTTAACCACCACGTTTCATACAATTTCATTATGCTGAAATGGCAATGTGGAGAAAAAACACCAACACACAGAGGGAGGGAGGGAGAGACAGACAGAGACGGGGAGAGAGACAAACAGAGCGGGAGTCAGACAGACAAGGAGAGAGAGACAGACAGAGCCAGAGAAAGAGAGCGAGAGTCAGAGAGCCAGAGAAAGAGTCAGAGAGAGCCAGAGAAAGACAGCCAGAGTCAGAGAGCCAGAGAAAGACTCAGAGAGAGCCAGAGAAAGAGTCAGAGAGAGCCAGAGAAAGAGCGAGAGTCAGAGAAAGCCAGAGAAAGAGAGCGAGAGTCAGAGAAAGAGTCAGAGAGAGCCAGAGAAAGACAGCCAGAGTCAGAGAGCCAGAGAAAGAGAGCGAGAGTCAGAGAGAGCCAGAGAAAGACAGCCAGAGTCAGAGAGAGCCAGAGAAAGACAGTGAGAGTCAGAGAGAGCCAGAGAAAGACAGCCAGAGTCAGAGAGCCAGAGAAAGAGAGCGAGAGTCAGAGAGAAAAAAACAGGAGAGCGAGAGTCAGAGAGCCAGAGAAAGAGTCAGAGAGAGACAGAGAAAGAGAGCGAGAGTCAGACAAGGAGAGAGAGACAGAGAAAGAGAGCGAGAGAGAAAGAGAGAAAGAAACAGGAGAACGAGAGTCAGACAGAGAGTCAGAGAGAGAGAGAGCCAGAGAAAGAGTCAGAGAGAGCCAGAGAAAGAGAGCCAGAGTCAGAGAGAGCCAGAGAAAGAGAGCGAGAGTCAGAGAAAGAGTCAGAGAGAGCCAGAGAAAGAGAGCGAGAGTCAGAGAGCCAGAGAAAGAGAGCGAGTCAGACAGAGAGAGCGAGAGTCAGAGAGAGCCAGAGAAAGAGAGCGAGAGTCAGACAGAGAAAGAGGGCAACAGTCAGACAGAGACAGAGAAAGAGAGCGAGACTCAAAGAGACAGAGACAGAGAAAGAGAGCGAGAGTCAGACAAGGAGAGAGAGCCAGAGAAGGAGAGTGAGAGTCAGACAGAGAGAGAGAGCCAGAGAAGGAGAGTGAGAGTCAGGCAGAGAGAGAGAGACAGAGAAAGAGATTGAGTCAGACAGAGAGAGAGAGAGCCAGAGAAAAAGAGAAAGAAACACGAGAGCGAGAGTCAGACAGAGAGTCAGAGAGAGAGAGCCAGAGAAAGAGTCAGAGAGAGCCAGAGAAAGAGAGCCAGAGTCAGAGAGAGCCAGAGAAAGAGAGCGAGAGTCAGAGAGCCAGAGAAAGAGTCAGAGAGAGCCAGAGAAAGAGCGAGTCAGAGAAAGCGAGCGAGAGTCAGAGAGCCAGAGAAATAGAGCGAGAGTCAGAGAGCCAGAGAAAGAGTCAGAGAGAGACAGAGAAAGAGAGCGAGAGTCAGACAAGGAGAGAGAGCCAGAGAAAGAGCGAGAGTCAGAGAGAAAAAAACAGGAGAGCGAGAGCCAGAGAAAGAGAGCGAGAGTCAGAGAGCCAGAGAAATAGAGCGAGAGTCAGAGAGCCAGAGAAAGAGTCAGAGAGAGACAGAGAAAGAGAGCGAGAGTCAGACAAGGAGAGAGAGCCAGAGAAAGAGAGCGAGAGTCAGACAGAGAGAGAGAGACAGAGAAAGAGATTGAGCGTCAGACAGAGAGAGAGAGAGCCAGAGAAAGAGACAAGGAGAGAGAGACAGACAGAGCCAGAGAAAGAGAGCGAGAGTCAGAGAGCCAGAGAAAGAGTCAGAGAGAGCCAGAGAAAGACAGCCAGAGTCAGAGAGCCAGAGAAAGACTCAGAGAGAGCCAGAGAAAGAGTCAGAGAGAGCCAGAGAAAGAGCGAGAGTCAGAGAAAGCCAGAGAAAGAGAGCGAGAGTCAGAGAAAGAGTCAGAGAGAGCCAGAGAAAGACAGCCAGAGTCAGAGAGCCAGAGAAAGAGAGCGAGAGTCAGAGAAAGAGTCAGAGAGAGCCAGAGAAAGACAGTGAGAGTCAGAGAGAGCCAGAGAAAGACAGCCAGAGTCAGAGAGCCAGAGAAAGAGAGCGAGAGTCAGAGAGAAAAAAACAGGAGAGCGAGAGTCAGAGAGCCAGAGAAAGAGTCAGAGAGAGCCAGAGAAAGAGAGCGAGAGTCAGACAAGGAGAGAGAGACAGAGAAAGAGAGCGAGAGAGAAAGAGAGAAAGAAACAGGAGAACGAGAGTCAGACAGAGAGTCAGAGAGAGAGAGAGCCAGAGAAAGAGTCAGAGAGAGCCAGAGAAAGAGAGCCAGAGTCAGAGAGCGAGAGTCAGAGAAAGAGTCAGAGAGAGCCAGAGAAAGAGAGCGAGAGTCAGAGAGCCAGAGAAAGAGAGCGAGTCAGACAGAGAGAGCGAGAGTCAGAGAGAGCCAGAGAAAGAGAGCGAGAGTCAGACAGAGAAAGAGGGCAACAGTCAGACAGAGACAGAGAAAGAGAGCGAGACTCAAAGAGACAGAGACAGAGAAAGAGAGCGAGAGTCAGACAAGGAGAGAGAGCCAGAGAAGGAGCGTGAGAGTCAGACAGAGAGAGAGAGCCAGAGAAGGAGAGTGAGAGTCAGGCAGAGAGAGAGAGACAGAGAAAGAGATTGAGTCAGACAGAGAGAGAGAGAGCCAGAGAAAAAGAGAAAGAAACACGAGAGCGAGAGTCAGACAGAGAGTCAGAGAGAGAGAGCCAGAGAAAGAGTCAGAGAGAGCCAGAGAAAGAGAGCCAGAGTCAGAGAGAGCCAGAGAAAGAGAGCGAGAGTCAGAGAGCCAGAGAAAGAGTCAGAGAGAGCCAGAGAAAGAGCGAGTCAGAGAAAGCGAGCGAGAGTCAGAGAGCCAGAGAAATAGAGCGAGAGTCAGAGAGCCAGAGAAAGAGTCAGAGAGAGACAGAGAAAGAGAGCGAGAGTCAGACAAGGAGAGAGAGCCAGAGAAAGAGAGCGAGAGTCAGAGAGAAAAAAACAGGAGAGCGAGAGCCAGAGAAAGAGAGCGAGAGTCAGAGAGCCAGAGAAATAGAGCGAGAGTCAGAGAGCCAGAGAAAGAGTCAGAGAGAGACAGAGAAAGAGAGCGAGAGTCAGACAAGGAGAGAGAGCCAGAGAAAGAGAGCGAGAGTCAGACAGAGAGAGAGAGACAGAGAAAGAGATTGAGCGTCAGACAGAGAGAGAGAGAGCCAGAGAAAGAGAGAAAGAAACAGGAGAGCGAGAGTCAGACAGAGAGTCAGAGAGAGAGAGCCAGAGAAAGAGTCAGAGAGAGCCAGAGAAAGAGAGCCAGAGTCAGAGAGAGTCAGAGAAAGAGAGCGAGAGTCAGAGAAAGAGAGCGAGAGTCAGAGAGCCAGAGAAAGAGAGCGAGTCAGACAGAGAGAGCCAGAGAGAGAGAGAGCAAGAGTCAGAGCCAGACAGACGGGGAGAGAGAGACAGACAGACAGAGCCAGAGAAAGAGAGCGAGAGTCAGACAGAGAGAGAGAGCCAGAGAAAGAGAGCGAGAGTCAGAGAGAGAAAGAGGGCAAGAGTCAGACAGAGACAGAGAAAGAGAGCGAGACTCAAAGAGAGAGAGAGCCAGAGAAAGAGAGTGAGAGTCAGAGAGAGCCAGAGAAAGAGAGCGAGAGTCAGACAGAGAGAGAGCCAGAGAAAGAGAGCAAGAGTCAGAGCCAGACAGACGGGGAGAGAGAGACAGACAGACAGAGCCAGAGAAAGAGAGCGAGAGTCAGACAGAGAGAGAGAGCCAGAGAAAGAGAGCGAGTCAGACAGAGAGAGAGAAACAGAGTAAGAGAGTGAGAGTCAGACAGAGAGAGAGCCAGAGAAAGAGAGCAAGAGTCAGAGCCAGACAGACGGGGAGAGAGAGACAGACAGACAGAGCCAGAGAAAGAGAGCGAGAGTCAGACAGAGAGAGAGAGCCAGAGAAAGAGAGCGAGTCAGACAGAGAGAGAGAAACAGAGTAAGAGAGTGAGAGTCAGACAGAGAGAGAGAAACAGAGAAAGAGAGCGAGAGTCAGAGAGAGAGACAGAGAAAGAGAGCGAGAGTCAGCCAGACAGACAGACAGGGAGAGAGAGCCAGAGAAAGAGAGTGAGAGTCAGACAGAGAGAGAGAGCCAGAGAAAGAGAGCCAGAGTCAGAGAGAGCCAGAGAAAGAGAGCGAGAGTCAGAGAAAGAGTCAGAGAGAGCCAGAGAAAGAGAGCGAGAGTCAGAGAGCCAGAGAAAGAGAGCGAGTCAGACAGAGAGAGCGAGAGTCAGAGAGAGCCAGAGAAAGAGAGCGAGAGTCAGACAGAGAAAGAGGGCAAGAGTCAGACAGAGACAGAGAAAGAGAGCGAGACTCAAAGAGAGAGAGACAGAGAAAGAGAGCGAGAGTCAGACAAGGAGAGAGAGCCAGAGAAGGAGAGTGAGAGTCAGACAGAGAGAGAGAGCCAGAGAAGGAGAGTGAGAGTCAGACAGAGAGAGAGAGACAGAGAAAGAGATTGAGAGTCAGACAGAGAGAGAGAGAGCCAGAGAAAGAGAGAAAGAAACAGGAGAGCGAGAGTCAGACAGAGAGTCAGAGAGAGAGAGCCAGAGAAAGAGTCAGAGAGAGCCAGAGAAAGAGAGCCAGAGTCAGAGAGAGCCAGAGAAAGAGAGCAAGAGTCAGAGAAAGAGAGCGAGAGTCAGAGAGCCAGAGAAAGAGAGCGAGTCAGACAGAGAGAGCCAGAGAGAGAGAGCGAGAGTCAGAGAGAGCCAGAGAAAGAGAGCGAGACTCAAAGAGAGAGAGCCAGAGAAAGAGAGTGAGAGTCAGAGAGAGCCAGAGAAAGAGAGCGAGAGTCAGACAGAGAGAGAGAGAGCCAGAGAAAGAGAGCAAGAGTCAGAGCCAGACAGACGGGGAGAGAGAGAGACAGACAGAGAGAGAGAGACAGAGAAAGAGAGCGAGAGTCAGACAGAGAGAGAGAGAGCCAGAGAAAGAGAGCGAGAGTCAGCCAGACAGACAGACAGGGAGAGAGAGCCAGAGAAAGAGAGTGAGAGTCAGACAGAGAGAGAGAGACAGAGAAAGAGAGCGAGAGTCAGACAGGGAGAGGGAGCCAGAGAAAGAGAGCGAGAGTCAGAGCCAGACAGACAGACAGGGAGAGAGAGAGTCAGACAGAGAGAGAGAGACAGAGAAAGAGAGCGAGAGTCAGACAGAGAGAGAGAGACAGAGAAAGAGAGTGAGAGTCAGACAGAGAGAGAGAGACAGAGAAAGAGAGCGAGAGTCAGAGCCAGAGAGAGAGACAGAGAAAGAGAGCGAGAGTCAGACAGGGAGAGAGAGCCAGAGAAAGAGAGCGATAGTCAGACAGAGAGAGAGAGACAGAGAAAGAGAGCGAGAGTCAGACAGGGAGAGAGAGCCAGAGAAAGAGAGCAATAGTCAGACAGAGAGAGAGAGACAGAGAAAGAGAGCGAGAGTCAGACAGAGAGAGAAACAGAGAAAGAGAGTGAAAGTCAGACAGAGAGAGAGAGACAGAGAAAGAGAGCGAAAGTCAGAGCCAGACAAACAGACAGGGAGAGAGAGAGACAGAGAAAGAGAGCGAGAGTCAGACAGGGAGAGAGAGCCAGAGAAAGAGAGCGAGAGTCAGACAGAGAGGGAGACAGAGAAAGAGAGTGAGAGTCAGACAGAGAGAGAGAGACAGAGAAAGAGAGTGAGAGTCAGACAGAGAGAGAGAGACAGAGAAAGAGAGCGAGAGTCAGACAGAGAGAGAGAGACAGAGAAAGAGAGTGAGAGTCAGACAGAGAGAGAGAGACAGAGAAAGAGAGCGAGAGTCAGAGTCAGAGCCAGACAGACAGACAGGGAGAGAGAGAGACAGAGAAAGAGAGCGAGAGTCAGACAGGGAGAGAGAGCCAGAGAAAGAGAGCGAGAGTCAGACAGGGAGAGAGAGACAGAGAAAGAGAGCGAGAGTCAGACAGGGAGAGAGAGCCAGAGAAAGACAGCGAGAGTCAGACAGAGAGAGAGAGACAGAGAAAGAGAGCGAGAGTCAGACAGAGAGAGAGAGACAGAGAAAGAGAGCGAGAGTCAGACAGAGAGAGAGAGCCAGAGAAAGAGAGCGAGTCAGACAGAGAGAGACAGAGAAAGAGAGCGAGAGTCAGACAGAGAGAGAGAGAGAGACAGAGAAAGAGAGCGAGAGTCAGAGCCAGACAGACAGACAGGGAGAGAGAGCCAGAGAAAGAGAGCGAGAGTCAGACAGAGAGAGAGAATCAGATAAAGAGAGCGAGAGTCAGACAGAGAGAGAGAATCAGATAAAGAGAGCGAGAGTCAGACAGAGAGAGAGAGCCAGAGAAAGAGAGCGAGAGTCAGACAGAGAGAGAGAGACAGAGAAAGAGAGCGAGAGTCAGAGTCAGACAGGGAGAGAGAGCCAGAGAAAGAGAGCGAGAGTCAGACAGAGAGAGAGAGCCAGAGAAAGAGAGAGAGAGTCAGACAGAGAGAGAGAGCCAGAGAAAGAGAGCGAGAGTCAGAGCCAGAGAGACAGACAGGGAGAGAGAGCCAGAGAAAGAGAGCGAGAGTTAGACAGAGAGAGAGAATCAGATAAAGAGAGCGAGAGTCAGACAGAGAGAGAGAAACAGAGAAAGAGAGCGAGAGTCAGACAGAGAGAGCCAGAGAAAGAGAGCGAGAGTCAGACAGAGAGAGAGAATCAGATAAAGAGAGCGAGAGTCAGACAGAGAGAGAGAATCAGATAAAGAGAGCGAGAGTCAGACAGAGAGAGAGAGCCAGAGAAAGAGAGCGAGAGTCAGACAGAGAGAGAGAATCAGATAAAGAGAGCGAGAGTCAGACAGAGAGAGAGAGAGCCAGAGAAAGAGAGCGAGAGTCAGAGCCAGACAGACAGACAGGGAGAGAGAGCCAGAGAAAGAGAGCGAGAGTCAGACAGAGAGAGAGAATCAGATAGAGAGCGAGAGTCAGACAGAGAGAGAATCAGATAAAGAGAGCGAGAGTCAGACAGAGAGAGAGAATCAGATAAAGAGAGCGAGAGTCAGACAGAGAGAGAGAGCCAGAGAAAGAGAGCGAGAGTCAGACAGAGATAGAGAGACAGAGAAAGAGAGCGAGAGTCAGAGCCAGACAGACAGACAGGGAGAGAGAGAGGAATTTGTGTTCTCGTGTCTTCCCAAGTCAGAGGGTTGTGTGGAAAACCTGCCAGCAGACTGAAGAAAAAGAAAAACCATCAGGATCGTCTTTCTGTCAGTTTCAGTGTATTTTCAGTGTTGATGAACACTAACGGGGCTTAAACAAAGTACAAGTGGTACCTTGCTGACTTGTATAAAACTACAAAGCAGACATACAACAGGACACAGAACAGAAGATATTGTAGAAATACACATGAATTAATTTCCAACCCTTAAATAGCTCAACTCATGTTGATGTCACGATTTGCAGATGACACACTGCTTCTGAACCACAGCCTACGATGTCATGACACAGTGATACATGTTCCAGTGTTGCGACTCCCAGAATGTGATGATTTGGGGATATGCAGGTGCTCACATAGAAGAACATAATAAATAAAAATCATCAGTTAAAGGACCTTTGAGAATTCAAGTACACTCCTGTCATCCCGTCACCAGATATTGGCCTATTTCAGAGATACACAAACACCACTGTGCCTCCATTAGCGGTACATGGAGTGTTTGGGGGCAGCTAGATTGAAATTACAGCAGAAAACTAGAACTGAGTTTACCTGTTCTAAATTCAGGTTAAGCAGGCAGGTCGATCATCTCTAACCACACCTTAATCATGTGCTTCAACGATGTTGCTGAGATCCACAGAAACTCACAGTAAAAAACTTGCTGTATGCAAACCGATGAAACCAACACTCAGATAAGGCACTTTGTTGTTCACTCATACGAGTGGCATTCACACTATAAAAGATGATCTCCGAAACTACTGTAAGAACCAACCAATACCTGCTGATAGAGCCCAAAGAACAATTACACACAGTTAAGCAGACAGACCCACTGTGATGAGACACAAAACAGAAATAAGGGAAATGTGTGTGTGTGATTATCATTAGCTCCACACTGAGGACAAGTGGATGGAAAAATGATCAACAAAGGAATGAGAAAGTGTTCATGCAAAAGCCTTTTCCCATACACAGATCCAACAACAGCAACTGAATCTAAAACAGTTAGTCTCTGTTCCAACGTACGACACTGCTTTCATCCAAAAATACTGAACAATGACAGTCTGTGTGATGAAGGTTTGGCATATTGCACTGAAGATCAAAATCAACTGCAATTTCTAGAAAACAATAAAGTCCTACAATGAATGCACTATTCACGGTCGGTCCATTCACCCCGCAGCTCATGTGGCTTGCAAATCAAATCTTCTGTCTTCACTTGGCCACCGTCAAAAAGTTTGTGAGGTGAAAATGGCTGAGCGGTCAGTAGTAAAGCTGAGTCCCTGTCCAGTTGGTGATCCAATACTTCTTCTGCGGCTCCTCGGGCTGAAAGCCCAGATTGAGCTGGTAGCGTTCAGCCTGGCAGATCTTCACCCCGCGGTGCTTTGGCATTATCCGGTAGTAGATAGCCCGCTTGAAAAATCCAAGCTGGATGAGAGAGAGAGAGAGAGAGAGAGAGAGAGAGAGAGAGAGAGAGAGAGAGAGAGAGAGAGAGAGAGAGAGAGAGAGAGAGAGAGAGAGAGAGAGAGAGAGAGAGAGAGAGAGAGAGAGAGAGAGAGAGAGAGAGAGAGAGAGAGAGAGAGAAGGGGGTGAGATTAGAAAACACAGAAGACTCCACATTAAAGCAAGAGTGCAGTTTGGATCAATGAGGACAGAAGAACTTTTATTAATCTGAGATGAAAGAAGGAAAGTTAGGTGAAAAGAAATTTACAATCATCATCCAAATCAGTCCGCAGACAGTTCTGAGGAAGATGATAGACAATGATGAAGATACACAGCAAAAGGTTTGCAGTCGTGCTAAGGTGCATTAGCCTGAAAAGACCCAAGAAAAGTCGACTAGAAGAAGCTGAAAGAAGAAACGGTGAAATCAGAGTTGAATCTGATCCCATTTACAGATGAGCTTTCCATTGGAAGAACTGACTTATTACCCAGAAACCCGCATGGTGTGTTGGAGGACCTCCACATTTTAGGAGGTGTCAGTAGTCTTCAGTTAGCCTCTCTGTCTCAGAGGGCTGGATCTTCATCTCAGCCTTCTGGGCCTTGGCCTCATACATCTCCCTCCTGCTAGCCCTCCGGAAGAAACCACACTAGGGGAAGAAGAGGAGGAGGAGGAGGAGGAGTAATGGGAGGTTACACAAATAACCTGACGTGGATGTTAGACCCCAATCACACCAGCATTGGTGAACATGACATTTAGCAGCAAATTCAATTCACATCAATGGATTCACTTCCATGTGCAAAGCGAATTCAGAGTTGAGGTTTGGTGGACTTCGACATGACGCCGATGTCAACGTCAGAGCTTTGTGTAGTGGCTTTTGTTCTGGTGCTCCCAATGGTTTGTTTTCATGTCACAACTCTAAGTAACACTGGAAACCAACGTTATCCTGACTGTGCAGAAAGCATCGCATGCAGGTCACAATTTTTGACGGTTGCAGATGTTGGTGTAACACCAGCAATATACTGCAGCGGTACTGTTCATACTGTGGAGGAAGAAGACTGACCAACAAGGTCATCTGACATGGTAATACTGAACAACATGTCAAGCCACACAGAACATTTAATTAAACCTCATTAAGCATTTGATAATGTTTAATTTTGTATTTTAGCACGTATCACTAGCTCGTGTGCATTCAACATGCAAGGTCCTTCTTTTCCTGTTAACAATTTCCTGTGGGCATCTTGATGGGAATGTTGGACCCCACCAGCACCAATAAAAAATAACATATAGAGGAACAATTACAGGACGCTAATACACTGAATGACTGTTGCTACCAAAGTGCGAGCACGGAAAGGGTGTTAAATATGATATTTACAATGTAAAAACATTATGGGTTGCATCTTTATTTGCTCTTCAAAGGTGATCAATACATTTTCAAAATTGAACTAAATTGTCCTGATCACCAGTGTAGTGGAGCAGAAATGTCCATTCAGTTTGTGTCTTTAGAGTGAAACGTGTTCTGATGGACACAATCCATGTGGGGGCGACCATCATCCTTACCTTCCACAGAATAAGACTGATGACTCCAAGAAGAAGTATTCCTGCCACAGCAGCCAGGATGATGATCCACAGTGGGATCTGGTAGGGCATCTCCTCTCCTAGTACCGGGTCAATGTCCACCGTGAACTGGTACAATAGAGAGTCCAGTAAGCTCACCAGCAATACCAGTAACACTTTTATCATCATTCTCTGCACCACCACCACACACACACCTCTATGGTTTCACTGGCCATCTTGATGGTTGGTTTGTCTGTGATTAGTTTTAATGTACCCTGACCTTTGACCTTGACCCTCAAGGCATTGGAATAGTCCTAGAGAGAAGCACACAGAAAAGGACCAGTGCTAAATTCCTTGAACATTCAGGTTCCTGTTTCTACAGGACAATATTCTGATACACATGCTTGTACGCCATCATTATTCATTATCATTCAGTCATTTCGGTCTTGGTGATGGCTGACCTCCAACATGGTGCTGTTCCAGACGCGAGACCGGATGATGATCTTGGCTGTGTTGGTCATGTTGACCAGCGGACAGGTGAAGGTCACGCACCGTGCCGTCCGTTCAGAGCAATCCTGCATAAAACATCCAAAAAAAAAAAAATATGTATATACATATATATACGTATATACTGAACAAAAACATAAATGCAACACTTTTGTTTTTTCTCCAATTTTCCATGAGCTGAAATCAAAGATCTAAGACTTTCTATGCACACAAAAGGCCTATTTCTCTCACATGTTGTTCACAAATGTGTTTGGATCTGTGTTAGTGAGCACTTCTCCTCCGCCGAGGTAATCCTCCACCTGATACGTGTGGCATATCACGATGCGGCTTAGACAGCAGGATCACTGCATAGGTGTGCCTTAGGCTGCTCACAACAAAAGGCCTCTTTATATTTCTGTTTATGTTTTGGTTCGGTGTGCATGTGTGTGTATATATATATATATCAACACAGATACAGGAAAAACGATTTTAATGCATAGCAGTACAGGCCTGTTTCATGCGTCTCGCACTCATCAGCTGCTAATGTCTAATTAGCAGCTGCTAATATTCCGCTCCTCATTAGTTGAGCACTAAACACCATTGACGGTTTTGGAAAAAAACGCAATGTACACACTTAACGGTAGGGAAAGTGCTCAACAAATAAGGAGCAAAATCACCCAGTGAGTCAAGTAAATTCTTTATGAGACAGTACAAGCCTGCTTCATACACACACACACACACACACACACACACACACACACACACATATACATATATATACAGAGGTGTGAAAAAGTGTTTGCCCCCTTCCTGATTTCTTATTTTTTTGCATGTTTGTCACACTTAAATGTTTCAGATCATCAAACTAATTTAAATATTAGACAAAGATAACACAAGTAAACACAAAATGCAGTTTTTAATGAAGGTTTTTATTATTAAGGGAAAAGAAAAATCCAAACCTACATGGCCCTGTGTGAAAAAGTGATTGCCCCCCCCCTGTTAAAATATAAATTAAGTGTGGTTTATCACATCTTTGGAAAGCTGAGTTCAATTTCTCTAGCCATACCCAGGCCTGATTACTGCCACACCTCTTCTCAATCAAGAAATCACTTAAATAGGACCTGCCCGACAAAGTGAAGTAGACCAAAAGATTCTCAAAAGCTAGACATCATGCTGCAATCCAAAGACATTCAGGAACAAATGAGAAACAAGTAATTGAAATCTATCAGTCTGCAAAAGGTTATAAAGCCATTTCTAAAGCTTTGGGACTCCAGCAAACCACAGTGAGAGCCATTATCCACAAATGGCGAAAACATGGAACAGTGGTGAACCTTCCCAGGAGTGGCCGGCCGACCAAAATTACCCCAAGAGCACAGCGACGACTCATCCAAGAGGTCACAGAAGACCCCACAACAACACCCAAAGACCTGCAGGCCTCACTTGCCTTAGCTAAGGTCAGTGTTCATGACTCCACCATAAGAAAGAGACCGGGCAAAAATGGCCTGCATGGCAGAGTTCCAAGACGAAAACCACTGCTGAGCAAAAAGAACATAAAGGCTCATCTCAGTTTTGCCAGAAAACATCTTGATGATCCCCAAGACTTTTGGGAAAATACTCTGTGGACTGACGAGACAAAAGTTGAACTTTTTGGAAGGTGTGTGTCCCATTACATCTGGCGTAAAAATAACACAACATTTCAGAAAAGGAACATCATACCAACAGTAAAATACGGTGGTCTGGGGCTGTTTTGCTGCTTCAGGACCTGGAAGACTTGCCGTGGTAAATGGAACCATGAATTCTGCTGTCTACCAAAAAATCCTGGAGGAGAATGTCCGGCCATCTGTTCGTGACCTCAAGCTGAAGCGCACTTGGGTTCTGCAGCAGGACAATGATCCAAAACACACCAGCAAGTCCACCTCTGAATGGCTTAAGAAAAACAAAATAAAGACTTTGGAGTGGCCTAGTCAAAGTCCTGACCTGAATCCGATTGAGATGCTGTGGCATGACCTTAAAAAGGCGGTTCATGCTCAAAAACCCTCCAATGTGGCTGAATTACAACAATTCTGCAAAGATGAGTGGGCCAAAATTCCTCCACAGTGCTGTAAAAGACTCATTGCCAGTTAACGCTTGATTGCAGTTGTTGCTGCTAAGGGTGGCCCAACCAGTTATTAGGTTTAGGGGGGAATCACTTTTTCACACAGGACCACGTAGCTTTGGATTTTTTTCCCCCTTAATAATAAAAACCTTCATTTAAAAACTGCATTTTGTGTTAACTTGTGTTATCTTTGTCTAATGTTTAAATTTGTTTGATGATCTGAAACATTTAAGTGTGACAAACATGCAAAAAAATAAGAAATCAGGAAGGGGGCAAACACTTTTTCACACCACTGTATATATACACTATATATGTATATAATCCAGTGAGTCAAGTAAATTCGTTATGAGACAGTGTTTCATGGCATAAACAATCATGAGCTGTGAGTAAAGCTGCTACAGGAGGACAGAACACACCATCTACTGCCTCGTCATGCACATCACGTGCACAGCGTCCAGTGGGGAAGGGAGAGGTGCCACATTCCAAAACTGAAAAACACGTAATCGCTAACGGTCCAGTGGGGGGTGGGGGGGTATTTGTGTATTGTCCTGATTTATTTATAATTACAAAATGGGTGCTTATATCTACAGTGCTGCTTGAAAGTATGTGAACCCCTTGAGCAGTTTAGATGTTTCTGTTGTTGTACCATGATTTTCTTATTCTATCATCACCAGTTTTTATGTATGAAATGTCAGATATATGTTTATCAGTTGCAGGTACTTGTTTAGTGGGACTTGTTTAAGTAGCCCAAAAACTACATGAAACATGGAATTAGTGTATGTGCAAAAGTAAGTGAACCCCCAGCTGCATTGGTTAAGTCAAGCAGGTAACAGACTCGGGTGAAACACATTTGGGTGCTTAATTAATCATTTGAGCAGACCAATGAAATGAGACATCCTTGGGAAAGGGTTTGGCCTGCACTAATTAAAAGAGAGAGGAAACCAACCAAACCACTGTGGTCTCATACAAATCAACAAGGCCGAGAGCAAAGGAGATATGCGGGGACATGAAGAAGAGGGTAGTGACTGCCCATCAGTCTGGGGAGGGATATAAGACCATCTCCAAAAGATTCCAGCTCCATCCATCCACTGTAAGACAAATAATTTACAAATGGAGGGCCTTCAACATGACAGCAACTCTGCCTAGAAGTGGACGCCCATCAAAACTATCACCCAGAAGCACCAGAAAAATAATAAACCAGGTAAAGGCCAACCCAAACATCACCTCTAGAGAGTTGCAGACCTCTCTGGTAGCATCTGGGACAAATGTGCATGTGTCTACAATCAGACGGAAATTGAATAGCCATGACATTCATGGGAGGGTTGCTAGAAGGAAGCCTCTGCTCTCAAAAAAGAACAAAGCTGCCCGTTTCAACTTTGCCAGAGAGCACTTGGACAAACCAGAGGCCTTCTGGAAGTCCATTCTCTGGACAGACGAGTCCAAAATAGAATCATTTGGTCACAATCAAAACCAACATGTTTGGAGAAAAGCCAACACTGCATATGAAGAAAAGAACCTCCTCCCAACAGTGAAGCATGGTGGTGGAAATGTGAAGGTCTGGGGCTGCTTTTCTGCTTCTGGACCTGGACGACTCCATATTATCCAAGGAACCATGAATTCTCCGGCATATCAACAAATTCTTGACCAGAATCTCCTGCCATCAGTCAGGGAGTTGAAGCTGGGACGAAAATGGATTATGCAACAAGACAATGACCCAAAGCATTCCAGCAACACTACAAAGGAATGGCTTCAGAGAAAGAGGATTCGTACTCTGGATTGGCCCAGTCAAAGTCTGGACCTTAATCCAATTGGAATGTTGTGGCGAGACCTGAAGAAGTTGGCACATACCAAATGTCCCTCCAACCTCTCTCAACTGGCTGAGTTCTGCAAGGAGGAGTGGGCAAAAAACCCCATAAGCAGATGTGAGAGACTGGTTAGTGGTTACAGAAGACGTTTGGTTGAAGTGATGGCTGCAAAAGGAGGAGCCACAAGCTACTAATACAAGGGTTCACATACTTTTACACATGTTAAATGTTCAGTTTTTGTGAAATAAACCACCTTTGTTGAATTAAATAATGAAAATATATCTCTTTTTGTGTGTGTGTGTGTGTCCATTATTTGGAAGGCTTTACAAATTGGGATTTGGATGTATGTGTAATAAGCTTATCTTAATGTTTTTTACAAAAACAGTGACCATGTCTGGAGGGTTCACAAACTTTCAAGCAGCACTGTATGTGTGCAGCTGCAGGCCAGTTCATTGCTGTTATTCAGTGTGGACATTTGTGGTTTGCAGATGATAAAATATTGTTCAGGTACACATACTAGGTTACACATTTTAATACTGGCTGAATATGTTTTGTTCTTTCAGAGGCTTTTCCAGGTGGTTGAATAATTAATGTTTCTGTCTGCCAATGACCAAATATAAGGGCTTAAAGAGACATACGTGGGTCTAACTGAGGGGACATTCAAAACTAGGTTTAATACACACATGTAGCTTTACAAACAACCGTTTAAAGAGTGTCACATGTTTAAGCAAATAATAAATACTTTTCTGTGTGAAATAATACTTTTCCAGAAAAGTTTTTTATTATTTGCAGACCTGATATGTTCACCTTGAATCACAGAAACAAATTGGCCACCAGTTGTAGACACTGAAAACATATCTCCTTTGTAACTACAAGTAAAACGTCTTTATTATTCTCTGCCCCCTCCCCATTAGATGATACACACGTGACATTTACTAGTTTGTTTTTCTTTATATATATTTTATCTGCCTGTCCTTCCAACTGTGCCCCAACACCACCCCACTATATGATTCACATAAATTACCTTGTTATATTGTAAATGCAGGCCATTTCAACAGTGCCCTGGTCCCTAAGCGCTTTTCAAAACAAGCCCCAGTCGCTTACCCCATTGGTTGTAATGTTTCTACCCCTCCATTGGTTGCTGTGCATCATAAATACCTGCCCCATTGGTTGTTATAGTTTAAATGTTTCCTCATCTGATTGATTGCTGTCCAACTGAACTTAGGGGGGTGACGCTGGGCAACATAAACAGTTTCTTTGTCGAATCACATTGGCAGCTGATGAGTGCACCATGCACCAAACAGGCCTGTACTGCTATGTATTACAACTTTTTTTCCTGCATCAGTACTGATATTTTGCTCCTCATTAGTTGAGCACTTATAACAACACCATTGACAGTTTCGAAAAAAAAAATATAAAGTAGAAAGTAGAACTATTGTAATATATAAAAGGATGATTTGACTCATGATTAATTTTAACATAAAGCATATTTTGAAAGATTTGTTAAGCCACAAAAATCATTTTGGCAATTATGTAAATCAAGTCACATGTTTTAGAATTATTTCACTATAGAGGTGGTCCCAAGGTTACGAACAAGTTCCATTTTTGATTCTGTTCGTATGTAGAATTTGTATGTAAATCAGAACAGTTATTCAGTTTACATCTAGCGTCAATTAGTCAAATGTTTGTCTTAGTATATAGTATATATTTTACCTAAAACATCACAAAAATAATGCAGTAATAATAATAATCTAATTTCTTCTTTCAGCTTGTTCCCTGTTTCTCAAAGGTCACCACAGAGGATTTTATAGTTTCCATCGGTACCCTGTGAGCGCACAGCACCAATGGCAGTTGTCGTTAATCTGGGCCTCGACCGATCCAGTATTCATTCATTCATTCATCATCAGCCGCTTCTTCGCGGTAGGGCCGCGGCCGCAGCAAGCTAAGTAGGGCACTCCAGCCGTCCCTCTCCCCAGCACCGTCCTCCAGATCCTGCTGGGGGATCCCAAAGCGTTCTCAGGCCAAATTGGACATGTAACCCTCCAGTGAGTTTTGGGTCTAGCCCGAGGTCTCCTCCCAGTTGGCCGTGCCTGGTAAACCTCCAAAGGAAGGTGCCCAGGAGGCATCCTGATCAGATGCCCGAACCACCTCAACTGGCTCCTTCCGACGTGAAGGAGCATAGGTTCTAGTCCGAGCTCCCTCTGGATGTCCGAGCTCCTCACCCTATCTCTAAGGCTGAGCCCAGACACCTTACGGAGGAAACTCATTTCAGCCACTTGCATCCACGATCTCACCCTTTCGGTCACTACCCAAAGCTCATGACCATAGGTGAGGGTTGGAATGAAGATTGACTGGTAAATTGAGAGCTTTGCCTTCCAGCTCAGCTCCTTCTTCACCACAACGGTCTGGTACAACGTCCGTATTACTGCTGATGCTGCACCAATCCGTCTGTCAATCTCCCGCTCCATCCTACCCTCACTCGTGAACAAGACCCCGAGATACTTGAACTCCTTTACTTGAGGCAACAACTCATATCCAACCTGGAGGGAGCAATCCGCCATTTTCCGGTAGAGAACCATGGCCTCAGACTTGGAGGTGCTGACTCTCATCCCAGCCATTTCACACTCAGCTGCAAACCGCCCCAGTGTGCGCTGGAGGTCGTGTTCCGATGAAGCCAACAAAACCACATCACCTGCGCAGAGCAGAGATGCAATTCTGAGGTTCCCAAAACGGACACACTCCTCACCTTGGCTGCTCCTTGAGATCCTGTCCATGAATATCACAAACTGAATCGGAGACAAGGGACAACCTTGGCGGAGTCCGACACCCACTGAAAACGTGTTTGACTTTGTGCTTAGAATGCGGACACAGCTCTCACTTTCGTTATACAAAGACCGGATGGCTTGTAGCAACTGCCCCAGTACCCCATACTCCCGCAGTACCCCCCACAGAGTACCCCGGGGTCCACAGTCATAAGCCTTCTCCAAGTCCACAAAACACATGTAGACTGGCTGGTCAAACCCCCATGCCCCCCTCAGCACTTCCACAAGGGTAAAGAGTTGGTCCGTTGTTCCACGGCCAGGACAGAATCCAAATTGTTCCTCCTGGATCCGAGGTTCGACAATCAGTCAGAGCCTCCTTTCAAGCACCCTAGAGTAGACTTTATCAGGGAGGCTGAGCAATGTGATGCCCCGATAATTGAAGTACACCCTCCGGTCCCCCTTTCTGAATATGGGAACCACCACCCTAGTCTGCCACTCCACTGGTACTGTCCCCGACCTCCACGTGACACTGAAGAGGCGTGTCAACCAAGACAGCCCAACAATGTCAAGAGCCTTCAGCATCTCAGGGCGAATCTCATCCTCGCCTTGCCACCGAGGAGCTTTTTAACTACTTCAGGGGCGTCTGCCAGGGATATGGGTGGGGCTTCTCCTGAGTCTTCAGACTCTACCTTCTCCACTGAGGATATGTTAGCCAGGTTCAGAAGCTCCTCAAAGTGTTCTTTCCACCACTCAACAACATCCCCAGTCCGGGTCAACAGTTCCCCTCCCCGGCTGAACACAGCCTGAGTCAAGCCCTGCTTTCCCATCCCGAGTCACCAGATGGTTTGCCAGAACTTCCTGGAGTCCTCCTCCATAGCCTCGCCCAACTCCTCCCACACCCGAGTTTTTGCTTCAACGACCGCCAAAGCGGCAGCCCTTCTGACCTCCCGATACCTGTCTGTTGCTTCAGGAGACCGCTGGGCCAACCAAGTCCAAAAGGCCTCCTTCTTCAGCCTGACGGCTTCCCTTACTGTGGTGTCCACCAGCGGGTTTTTAGGTTGCCGCCTCAACAGGCATCGATAACCTTATGACCACAGCTCCTGCCTGCCGCATCTGCAATAGAGGAACATGGGCCACCCAGCCTCCCTTGGGATACAAGAGAACTTCTTCCGGAGGTGGGAATTGAAGACCTCACAAACAGGGGCCTCCCCCAGATATTCGCAGTTCACCCCCACTACACATTTGGGTTTGCCAGGTATTTCTGGCAGCCTTCCCCGCCATCTGATCCAACTGATCACCACGTGGTGATCAGTTGACAGCTCTGCTCCTCTCTTCACCCGAGTGTCCAAAACATACGGCCGCAGATATGATGATACGACCACAAAGTCTATCAGCAATCTTCAGCCTAAGGTGTTCTGGTACCAAGTACACTTATGAAATACCTTATGTTCAAACATGGTGTTTGTTATGGCCAATCCGTGGCGTTGTTGAGGCGGCAGTCATCACCACATGGGCACCAGCCGCCATTAACCTTCATGACCATATGCAGCGGGGAGGCCCATGGACTGTTGCAGCGGCGCACAATGCCAAGGCGCTCCATGTTGGCAAACTCCTCCCTGGCGATGGTGAGCTTGGCTTGGTCGACGCACTGTGCATGGGCATAGACTGGAGGCCAGTGGTGGTTATGTGGTGTTCCACTGCATGCTTGGTGACTGCTGATGAGAAGATGGGCTTTGTGAGGACCGGAAACTCAGCGAGCAGACGCTGACATTCATCCCTGGTGGCAAGCATATTGGGCAAATCGATGGGACCCACCTCCCCCAGCGTACATGGGTAGAAGCAGAAGGAGACAGCGTTAATCAAGCGGCGGTTTTTAACACCCACCAACAGTCCATAAGCGCACAGGAAATCCGCGCCCAGGAGGGAAATGTAATACTTTGTGGTTTTGCTATAGTCACTCTTACAGTGGTCTTATCGGAACTTGACAGGAGACGATATCACGTCTGACTACTCTTTATTGCAGCCTCCATCTTGTGTGTTTGTCATGCAGCAAGCATCCTCATATAACCCTGACATATGCAAATGAGGCGTCGTGTCAGCCAATTATAGCTTGTTCAGAAAGCTAAAGCTCGTTTGGTGTTCAACCGCCCTAAGTTCTCCCACAAAACTCCCCTTCTCATGTCCCTACACTGCCTCCCAGTAGCTGCTTGCATCCAGTTTAAGACTCTGGTGCTAGCCTACAGGGCAGTCAAAGGAACAGCTCCTTCCTATCTCCAGGCCATGGTCAAGCCCTACACCCCCGCCCGACCACTTGGGACGCCTGGTTGCCCCGTCGCTCAGAGGCCCCTGCTGCCGATCGACCCGGTCATGGCTCTTTTCTGTCCTGGCCCCACAGTGGTGGAATGAACTCTCCACTGATGTCAGGACAGCGAAGTCGCTGCCCATCTTTCAGCGCAGGTTGAAAACTCACATCTTTAAGAACTACTACCCTGTTACTTGCTCTTAGCATTTATTGTATTCACTCATTTAAAAAAAACAACAAAAAAACTCTCTTTCTTACACTTTTACTTCAGCACTGGTTTTGCTCTTAGATGCTTGTTTAGATGCACTTATGACCTCTGATGACTAGTAGTTCTGATCTCCTACGTTAAATGATGCACTTATTGTAAGTCGCTTTGGATAAAAGCATCGGCTAAATGACTGTAATGTCATGTAATATCCTATGTTATGTCTAGCTACAGGATATTACATCCCTCTTCTTTTGTAATGAAATAACATAACATTAGAAAATAATTGTTTATTAATTCTGTGACATTTTATCAATTAAAGAACGACTAATGCAGATCTAATAATAATAATACTAATAATATCATAATAATACTTTCACCTTTCGGAGTTTCACTTGAACAATATGCTAAACAGTGCATTGCCCCTTTTCTCCTTGCAGAACAGATAAGTAACAGGTAAGTAATAGGTATGTTGAACCAACACATTTGCAATTCAATTAGAATCAGAATTTTTTTCTTTTATAGGGCAGCGATCTGCCTACACCCTTTACAATTACAAGTCCAGCACTTTTCTCGGCTTGACTCTGCGCCCAGACCTGGTAGTGACACAAGGTGTTTGCCCATCAATGGCAAAGTCCTCAGTGCCAGTAGTGTCTGCAGGTAAGTTCTGGGTCGTTTGAATGTCCAGCCCATCACACACATCAGCTGTGTGTTGTGGTTCACATTCTTTGGTCTGCAGGAGGCAACGGCGGTTGCAGCGGTACGTTTGGCCCTAAGCAGTGCGGATGTGGTGAGACCTGTCTGTATCTGCAGGTTGAAGGATGGTTGCAGGTTTCCACTGTCCATTTTCCAGTTGGTAGTGTACAGGGCCCAGCCTGCAATGCTGACAGCAGCCTGACATTTTGGTTGTAGTACCAGCGCTGCTGGAGTTGCTGCTGTTCTTGCCTCTCTCTCACTGACTTTTGGCAGACGACCTGAGGTTGCAGGTGTGTCGCTGTGGTGGGGAGAATGGATCTCAGCCTTCAGCTCATAAGCAGCTGTGCTGGTGACTTGAAGCCATCTACTGGAGTGTTCCGGTACTCCAGCAGACTGTGGTAGGGATCCGTCTTTTCAGCTTGTGCCTTGTCCAGCATCGCTTTGGCTGTCTGGACTGTTTTTCTGCAAGCCCATTGCTTTGCGGGTAGTGGGGGCTTGTTGTTGTGTGTTTGAAGTCCCATGCACTCGCAAAGTTCCTGAATTCCTGTGAGCTATATTGTGGGCCGTTATCTGAGATTACCTTTTCACGAACGCCATTCTGGGAGAACATGGCTTTCAGCTTACGGATCACCGCTAATGAGGTGGTAAAATACAGCCTCTCAAGCTCGAAGTACATGCTGTAGTAATCAACAGCTACTACATAGTCCTCTCCCTTCCAGGAAAACAGATCAGTGGCAATGACTTGCCATGACCTCTCTGGAATTTCGTGTGACATCATTGGTTCCTCTGGGTTTGATTTTCGAGGTTCAAGCAGATAGCGCACTTCTCCACCATGGCCTTGATTTCTTTTCCCATTCCTGGCCAGAACAGGAGGTCTCTGCTTACTTTTCTCCATGCCCAGGTGTGGAGTGTGTATGCGTGTAAGCATGTTTGCTCTGAAGAGAGTGTGAGACGGTGATTTTCTCACCTTTGAATAGGATTCCATCCATTTCAGATACTTCCTCCCTGTGGTTCCAGTATTCAGCTATGGTGGGCGGGCATCTTTTTCTCGCCTCAGGCCATCCTGACTGTATCATCTGCTTCAACACGGTGAGCTGAGCGTCTTGTTCAGTTGCTGCTTTGATGTCAGCAAGCTTTCTGTCACTCACTGGCAGGTTGCTGATGACTGTGTGAGTATCGACGCCCTCGCTCAGAGTGTGGTCACTGTAGGCTTTTGACTTCCTGGAGAGTGTGTCTGTGACAGAAATATCTTTACCTGGATGATGGATGATTGCGATGTCATATTTCTGCAGCTGTAGGATCATTCGTTGTAAGCGTGGAGGAGCTACTGCAAGGGGCTTTCTCAGTATCGACTCCAATGGCTTGTGATCTGATTCTATGATGACCTTGCGCCCGTATATGCATTGGTAAAAACGTTTACACCCAAAGAGAACAGCAAATAAACTTAGCACAAAAAGTAAGGAAATTTGTGTTTGGTAGATGATGTCTTTGTTGTAACAATGCTTCTTGGCAATAAATCTTATATCAGGCAGTTGATTGTCAGCACCTGGGGTACCAGAAGCTCAAAACGAGTCAATAGCAACAGCAAAATAAGCTGTTTGGCATTGGCAGAGAAGATTTGGCAATTTTTTCATGGGCGCAACCCAGATACTCAGCTCTGCTGCTCATCCCACAAATGCATGTTCCTTACACATGTGGCGCCATTTAAAAGGGAAATAAATGGTATAAGATTTATTGCCAAGAAGCATTGTTACAACAAAGAAATAATCTACCAAACACACATGTCCTTATGTTTTGTGCTAAGTATAGTTCTTTCTCTATTTGAGCATAGTTTTCTTCTGTGGCTGTGAGTGATTTGGAAGCATACGCGATGGGCTTACCTTCCTGTAGGAGCACTGCCACTAAGACACTCTTAGACGCATGGACTTCGAGCCTCAGCTCCCTGTTGGGGTCATAGTAGGTGAGCATGGGTCCTGGCTCCCATGTGATGAGGTCCTTCATCTGCTGGAAAGAGTGAGTGGTGCGTTTCATCCCATACAAACTCATTGCTTTGCTTCAGGAGCTGGCGGAGGGGTGCATTTACTTCGGACAGCCTGGGAGCGATTCGAGCCAGGTAGTTCACCATCCCCAGAATGGTCTCCAGCTCAGCCTTGTTTCGTGGTGGCTCCATCTCCTTCACGGCTTTTACCTTTTTGGGGTCCGGTTTGATGCCGTCGTGTGTGAGCCTGTGTCCAAAGTAACTGACCTCTGTGACGCAGATCTTGCTCTTTCCCGGGCTGAAACACACTCCCCTCTCTCTGGTCCTCTCCACCATGGCTCGCAGGTTGGCATCATGCTCCACCTTGGTTCAGCCATAGACCAGGATGACATTGACGATTGCAGCGACGCCACTCAGCCCTTTGTAGGTTTTGTCTATTTTTCTTTGGAACTCATCCTGTACCGAAATGATGCCAAAAGGCAGGCGGAGGAACCTGTGTCGGCCAACCACAGTATTGAATGTCGTTAACATGGAGGATTCGTGTGTTAGCTTAATTGCCCAGTAGCCTGACCTTGCATCCATGATGCTGAAAAACTGTGCTCCTGCCAGTTTTGCAGTGATGTCATCCAGCGTGGGAAGTGGGTAGTGTGGTCTTTTGATGGCTTTATTCAGATTGCGGGGATCTAGGCATATCCTCAGTTTGCCTGTGTGGGGCTTCTCTACCACGCATTCACCCAGTCTGTAGGCTCGGTCACCTTGGAGATGACTCCGGCCTTTTCCATGTCATCCAGCTCGTCCCTCAGACGGCTGCGGAGAGTGAATGGGATTCTCCATGGTGGGTATATGACTGGTGTGGCTGTGGGGTCCAGGTGTATGCTGCATTCACCTGGACACTGTCCGATCCCCTGAAAAACATCTGCAAATTCCTCCACTACATCACAGTTTTCAGCTTGTGCAGCATTAACAGACAGGACCAGCTTGATTAGAACCATGTCAAGACAAGCTTTCAGTCCTAAGACAGGTGGAGCTTGGGTGCTGACTATATAAAATTCAAGTGTCATGGCAGTGCCCTTGTACATACTGTACTTACAGCTCAGATTACAGGTCCCTTTAACATTAGTAACACACTTCCAAACAGTTTGTGAAAACGGTTAGCTGTAATAATGTTGACCTAAGCACCTGTATCTAACTTGAATTTAACTCTGTGCTTTTCTTGACCGATTTCAACCTCAGCAATGGCCTACTTCCTGTCTGTGCCTTTCTGCTATTTTGTAACTGTGTCAATGTACAGTTCATCCAGTTCCTCTATATTACTGCCCTCTACTGTATGCACTGGCCTGGGCCTGCGTGGCTGCTGGGACCTACATACCTTGGCGAAGTGATTGAATTTTTTGCACTTGTTGCATTGCCATCTTTTTGCTGGGCATGCCTGTTGTTCACTGTGCTCCCTTGCACAATTCTCACACGTTTTGTAACGTTTGGCACTGTCTCCGCTGCTTTTGAAGGTTTTTCCGTGACCGTTGTTTTTCGGAGCGTCTCTGTGTGTTTTGCCATGGCTCACTACATGGACTGCATGGCTAGCCGATGGCGCACGATTGTTCACCATAACTTTTCAACTGCTCTTGTGCTAGCTCGTGTGAATGCACGATGTCGTGTGAACGCTTTTGCTAAGTGTAGTGCAGCTCCATGGCTCAGCAGTTTCTCTTGGACTGTAGGCGAGTTGGTTGTGAAAACAATACGGTCCCTAACCATTTCGTCTGCGTTAGCATAGCCACAGTCTTTGACCAGCAGTTTCAAGTCTGTTACGAATTGTTCAAACGATTCGCTAGCACCTTGCATTCGCTTTTGAAATTTATATTTAGCACAGATTGGGCTAGCTTTTGGGATAACATACTCCTCCAGTTTATCATAGTACATTTGCAGTACCTTTGCCTGGTCCGCTGTCAGCGTCCACGTGTTGAAAATATCCCGTCCTTTGTCTCCGACCCACAAAAGGAGGTAGCTGCACTTATCCTCCTCACTCTTTGCCTTCAACGGTCCAGTAAACATTAGCTGCACGTTGCTTGAACCTTCTTCATGACTCTGGTAAACTGGTCGAGTCCCAATCCAATCTCAGTATTGGAACACCCGAGGAATCCATTTCGAATGGTAGACGATGAGTCCGCTATTCTGACACCATGTAATACTTTGTGGTTTCGCTATAGTCACTCTTACAGTGGTCTTATAGGAACTTGACAGGAGACGATATCACGTCTGACTACTCTTTATTGCAGCGTCCATCTTGTGTGCTTCAGGCATGCAGCAAGCATCCTCATATAATCCTGACGTATGCAAATGAGGCGTCGTGTCAGCCAATTATATCCTAGGCTATGTCTAGCTACAGGATATTACAGGGAATGGACACCTTTGCCATCACAAAGTCCCAGCCGAACCGCCAACCTTCAAAACCCACCTCCACATACCTCGTGCCATAGGTGCGGATGGGGGTACCGTTGGCAGCATCCATGGGGGGGGGGCGAATCCACCGACCATCGCGTCCACTGCTGTTGCAGGCAGGATGCGTCGCTGCACGCCCAATCAACTAGCATCCACCGGCCGGAGATGGTGTCTTAAATAAACAGCAACCTGCCTTCCTGGCCAATGCTCAGGGCTACTACTGAGCGCCGGCCCTGGCTTTTCCCGCCCCGCTGAAAGAGTATGGTGCACGGCATTGCTTGACTTTGGCTTGTCGTCTTCCAAGCCTTGCAGCGAAAACAACCAGTCTGCCCGCTCCACCTCTGCTAGCTCAAAAGCCTGCAGCAAGTGTCTCTTAATTGTAGCATACTTATCCACGGGCAGTGGGGCTTGAAGCAGGCCCAATATCCGTGACACCATAGATGTTCCGAGTGCCGCCACGATGTAGTAGTACTTGGTCTCATCCACGGTGATGGTCCTAATCGTGAACTGGGCTTTGATGAGAGCGAACCATGCTGCCGCAGCCATCTCCCAGCAGTCAGGTAGTTTGAGCGAGGCGGCGTTAGTCACTGCCGCTGCACTGGTAGTGTAGGAGCCAAATGTCTCCTAATGGTTAATAATTAATGTTTTAATTAGTAATTTGAATAATTAGTTTAAATACTTATTTTTTACACACTATGCTTTAGGTAACTGCTTTCTTTATGTATGTATTACGTTTGCTGTGCAGTCTTAGATAGGTGCATGTCACTTTAAGAACTGGAGAAGCGTGTTCCCGGGTTAATGCGCTCTAGTCAGTGGAAGAGTGGAATTGCTAGTAGCCTAGATGGAAGAGTGGAGCCACACGGTTTTTCTGACCATGCCTAGCCTACGTGTATCGTGTTTTGTGCACACGTGTATTAGGTCAGGTTAAAAGTTACTATTTCATGGATGCAATTCATTATTTCACTGTATGTCTTCAAGCAAGTTTAAACAAATACTTAAAACGCAAAGGAAGAATCACTTTTGGACCAAACAGACAAGTGGAATACGCGTCAGCCATAAGGCTTTTCTTTTATTTAGTTTAGTTTATCAGGATAGCTATAGCAGCCCTTACACCTTTGTTAGAAAACATCTTGCTCCAAATGGAAAAAGAAGATTGTGATGGATTCAAGGCATTGTGGACAGCAAGGAAACTCACTGACGAGGATTACCCGAGCACTGGTGAGCGACGGTAAAAAGAAAGGCAGGACGGTAAGCAGTAAAAAACTTATCGCTAGCATTGTTTAATTTGAAGACGTTTCAAAGTAACATGGAAATATGGAAGAAGGGTTTGAGGAGCTACCTTGTCAAAAGAGGAATGCGAAAATGACGGAAAAGGCTATCGAGGACAAACTGCATAGGTTAACACAGTCTAGAAGAGCTAAGCTAGGTCAGCTAACCAACCGGGCAATTGAGCTTGAGCAGCTAATGGAAGATGATGCTAACGTAAATGCAGTGAAAAGGAAATTACATTTGGATTATCAGGATTCGCTTGGGGAAATAAGCTAAATGATAATATAAAACAATTAATCCATGACGACAAGTTCTCTGAAGATCAAAATTCATATGAGTCTAAAATAAGTCACATGAGAGGATTTATACAAGAAGTGGAAACATGGATAAATAGAGTCGAGGAGCGGGTAGAGCAAGCTAGACACTGATGCAGAGGAAAAACCTACAGACAGTGTATCAATGGCATCCTTTGCTTCGAGCATTAAGAGTAGCGGGCGTGGGTCAGACATTGGAAGCGAGGCGTCCTCCAGTGCTTCCTCAGTGCGCCTCAAGGCTGAGGTAGAGAGAGCCACATTACTTGCAAAGGCTGCTGCTCTCAAGCAGAAGCAAGATCTTGAACGTCAGGAAGCTGAGTTGAAGGCAAAAAGGGAAGCATTAGAACTACAAACTGCTATTGCTGCCTCTGACGCTAAAATCGAAGTATTAGAAACTGAGCGCTTATCCCAAGTAAGTCCTACATGTCGACTAACTATTGAATCTGGAGTTCTACCACTACATGCAGAACCAATCGTCAACACAGAAAACGGAGGTGAAGAATTCAGGCCACTTTGTCCCCAGCCCACTGGTGTAGGTCAGTCTAGTAACTTTATTGCAGATGATCATGCAGTAGAAACGCTCTGCAGTGTCATGACATGCCAGAATAGCATTACAGAGTTGATGGTGAAGCAGCAAAAAATGATGACATTGCCACCGTTAGACATCCCTATCTTCTGCGGTGATCCTTAAGACTACAATCTTTTCGTAAGAGCCTTTGAGCATGGAGTAGAATCCCACACCGAAAGCTATAAGGACCGTCTCTACTTCTTAGAGCAGTTCACTAGTGGTCCGCCTAAAGAGCTGATAAAAAGTTGTCTTCATATGAGGTCAGATGTAGGTTATTGCAGGGCTAAGCAGCTGCTCAAAGAGGATTTTGGGAATGATTACAAGATTGCTGTAGCCTACATGAACAAGGTCTTGAGCTGGACAACTATCAAGCCAGAGGATGGAGAAGCTTTAAATGCCTTTTCACTCTTTCTAATGGCATGCTGTAATACCATGACTGAAGTGAGTTACATGGAAGAACTGGATAATGTTGTGAACTTAAAGGCTATCGTAGTAAAGCTTCCATACAAGCTACCTGAAAGGTGGAGAGCTGTTGTGTGTAGTGTACAGGAGCAATGCGACAAGAGTCAGGTTTAAAGATTTGGTTGAGATCATAAACAACCAGGCCAAAATTGCACTTCATCCAGTCTTTGGTGATATAAAGGATGGCACAACTGCTAAAGGATCCACAACTAAACAAGACAATCATAGAGCACAGAAAAGAAGTGGAATCAAGAAGTCATTCACCACAAGCGCTATACCATTGGATCGTCAAACAAAAGAGCCAGTGCAAACAGAACACACGAATCCCATCACACCTATGACAAACACATGTCTCTTCTGCAAGGGTGAACATGCCATAGAGTCATGTAGTAAACTAAAAGACAAGCTACACAAAGACAAGGTGGAATTCTTGAGAGGCCAAGGACTATGTTTTAGCTGCTTGAAGCATGGTCACATGAACAAAGCCTGTAAAGTAAAGTTGATCTGTCAGGTGGGTTCCTTAGCTCATCCTACACTGCTGCACATTAAGAAAAAGGACATGGTTGTTGAGCCAAAGAAGGGGACTGTTAAATGTGAAGGTCAAACAGTTTTGAGTGCATTTGTCTGCGCAGAGTATGATGGTTATGAGCTTACTGGGGCCGGAGAAGATGACTGCACACTCACAATATTTCATGTCCAACTCAAAGCCAAGAAGTGTGGTGGTGCAGACTTATCCTTTTCTGGACCCAGGGAGCTCTGACACATTCTGTACAGAGGCATTGATGAATAATTTAAAGCTCAGTTTAAGGAAGAGCGACATACTGCTGAGAACCATGAATGAAGAGAAATCTGTATGCACTCCATGATGTCTGGCTTGGAGGTCAGCAGTTTGTCAGGAGACGAGTTCCTCGAACTTCCAGATGTCTTCACGGAAAGGTCAATACCTGTAGGTAAAGAAAACACCCCAGCAGAAGGATGTTGAAAGGTGGTCTTACCTCAAAGAAATCTATCTCCCTCAGATTGAGGCCGACATTGAACTGCTCATTGGAGCAAATGTACCCAAAGCTATGGAGCCATGGGAAGTGGTGAGCAATGTTGGTAACGGACCATACGCTGTAAGAACCAAACTAAAAGAATGGGCCCTTAAGGGAAATCTGCAGTCATGCAGATATGAGAAAACCGATGAAGACAAGGGTGAATCGTATATCTGTGGCCTGTTTAGAGAATGTGTGGCTTCAACATTTCAAGATGGATTTCCCTGAGGGAGGAAAACGTGATGAAGTAGAGATGTCTAGAGAAGATCGTCAGTTCATGGACATGATCATGGAATCAGCTAAACTGGTGAATGGTCATTACACCATATGTTTACCTCTAAAGACCAAAATGGTCAACATGCCAAAAACTCACAAGATAGCTGAACAGCGAGCACACAACTTACAGCGGAAGTTCATCAGGAATGCCTGCTTTCAACAGGAATACACATTTCATGGAACAGCTTATTCAAAGGGGATATGCAGTACAGTTGTCCAATGAAGAATTGACACACAAGGAAGGGAAAATGTGGTATATACCACACCATGCAGTATATCACCAAGTGAAACAGAAACTGAGAGTTGTGTTCGACTGTGCTGCATCCTATCAGGGCACATCCTTAAATGAGCAGCTTCTTCAAGGTCCAGACCTGACCAATAGTCTAATTGGCGTTGTAATCCGATTCAGGCAAGAACCCGTTGCAATCATGGCATGTGGAAGCAATGTTCCACCAGGTTAGAGTGCCTGATGATGACTCTGATTTACTCAGATTCCTGTGGTGGACAGGTGGTGACTATAACCAAGCCTTGACTGAGGAAAAAATGACTGTACACTTGTTTGGGGCTGTGTCTTCGCCTAGCTGTGCCAGTTTTGCTCTGAGAAAGTGTGCTGAAGACCAGAGTGGGCAGTTCAAAGCTGAAGTGGTAGAGACAGTGTTGCAGAATGTCTACGTGGATGACTGCCTGAAATCTGTTGCTACAGATGAAGCAGCCATATCAATGTGTCAGGATCTGATCAAAATCTGTGCCAAAGGGGGTTTTCATCTCAACAAATGGGTAAGCAATAGCTGGAAGGTACTCGACTCTATTCCAAAGTCTGAACTGGCAGGAGAGATGAAGAACTTAGATCTGGACCAGGGTGAACTTCCTCTGGAAAGAGCCCTTGGTCTCATCTGGTGTGTTGAGTCAGACACATTTAAGTTTAAGATCACCATCAGAGATCGCCCTTTTACCAGAAGAGGGCTGCTTTCCATTGTTGGTTCAGTCTACGATCCATTAGGCATTCTGGCACCAGTGGTTTTGCCAGCAAAGACTATTCTGCAAGACCTATGCTGACTGAAGATCAGATGGGATGACGACCTACCTGAACACATTAAGAAGCGGTGGTCTGACTGGTTAGCTGGCCTTCCAGCTTTGGAACAATTCTCAGTTCCAAGATGTCTTAAACCTGAGAGTTTTGGAGTTCATGCATTCGCGCAGTTACATCACTTTGCTGATGCAAGTGAAGACACATATGGATCAGTCAGTTACCTTCTGTTGCGGAACATGGATAACAAGATGCATTGTGCATTTATGATGGGCAAATCCAGAGTGGTGCCTCTCAGGCAACCTACCATTCCCCATATGGCGCTGACTGCTGTGACAGTAGCTGTGAAAATGGATGGTGTTTTGAGAAGAGAGCTACAACTGGATCTTGCAGAGTCCATCTTTTGGACTGACAGTACAGTGGTACTCGGTTATCTCCAGAATGAGACCACACCTTTCCGTACATTCGTCGCGAACAGAGTTTCAGCTATTCTGAAAGGCTCTGAAGTAGAACAGTGGAGACATGTCACCACCGATAAGAATCCAGCTGACTGCTCCTCAAAAGGGCAAAACGTGGAAGAATTCATGAAGAACAAAGCTTGAGTGCCCAGTCCAGATTTCCTCAGTGGTCCAGTTGAGTACTGGACAAGGATTCCAGTGAGCCATACAGAAATCACTTCAGATGATCCTGAGATCAAAAGAGTCAAGGTAAATTCCATAAAGGTGGAAGAAAATATGATGCCATTCAAGAGACTGATTAACCATTTCTCATTGTGGATGAAGCTAAGATGAAGGTGGCCTGGTTCTTGAAGATTTTTTTATGCATGTATTAAGGTAGCTTCGTTCGCCATGGCTCACATCAGGGTCACCAATGTGGAGGATGTAAGAAAGGAGATGAGCCCACTTCTCCTTTTGACCAAACAGCCGTGGGGTCATTTATTCCACCAAACAAACTTCTGGTCAACAGATTTTTATATCCAACCCCCGCCCCCAAGTCTACCCACAACCCCCCTGCTAACCCCTGAACCCACTATCTTAAAGGGACCATCTCTTCCCCATGGTGGATAGCTAACCTCAAAGTAGGTCACTACAATAAAAAAACTCTAAAGAAACATTTCTTACATTTCAAGCTCCCCACCTGCCACTGTCCTGGGAGCTGGTCGCGACTGGTGGAGGCCGTTTGACACCAGAAACGAGAGCCTGCTTGGGGCTCGCCTCCCCGCCTCACCAGGTAGTTGAAAAATGATAACAGCATTTCACCTCTCTCTGAATGCTTTATTATTTCCACTTCTGTTTCAGTCGTGATTGTTTTCCTTTTCTTCGGTGCATCACCATCACTTGCATCAGCCATGATTACGAGGTAAACACACCAAACATTTAAGTCAAAACACAACACACAACAATGTTTACGCGATTCGACTTAAAATGGTGACGACAGCGTGGCGTTGTCCTCCCTCGCGCCAATGAACCGCCTTGAGAAGTCGCATAAAGTAGTCTGTCTGTTCGTTAGTACGAACCACTGTGTGTAAGTCCGTTTTTTTCAATAATAGGCTTTACGGACGTCGGTACATAAGTACTGGCATTCGTAACCTGGGGACTACCTGTACTGTGGGGATTCAATTAAAGTCTCAGTGAGTTTTATTGTAAAACTGTCTATTCTATTACATGTCTATCTATTGTGGGACAGGAATCCTCCTCTGATGTTCTTCCTGAAGTTTCTGTCGTTTTCTGTCCTGACGAGGTTTCTCCCATCTGAATGGATGAATTAGGGATACGGGATGCTGTATATTATACTGAATGTAAATGTGATGGTAAAGCTGTCTGGAACTGCATTTTGTTTAGGGATTTACAAATGAGTCTGAGTTGCCATGTGGATTACTACATCACTATTGCCGTTATCAGTACTGTGTACTTAACATATCACGCCACATGGCACAGTCATGGTCTCTGTGGAAGTTCTCCTGTTGATGCTTCTGATCAGATGGACAAGTCTTTTATTACACATGAGCATATCACCTAAGGTGTTTGTGTTCTGTCGTCTGGTCAGATTAGCTCACCAGCAGGTAGGTCTCTTTACGTGGGGTGAGAAGTGTGATGGCTGCCTGCGGTTCAATGAGCTGAGGCTGGTTGACGTCCACGCCGTCCTCCGCCGCGATCTGTCGCTTGGGACGCCGACTCCTGTTCTCTAACAGCTGAAAAATGAGAGAGAAGGGAAGGAGAAGAGACATGGAAAAGAATAAGAGAGAGACAGACAGAGCGCGAGACAGACAGAGACAGAGAGACAGAGAGACAGAGAGCGAGACAGAGACAGACAGAGAGACAGAGAGACAGACAGAGAGACAGAGAGACAGAGAGCGAGACAGAGAGACAGACAGAGAGACAGAGAGAGTGAGACAGAGACAGACAGAGAGACAGACAGACAGAGATAGAGAGAGACAGAGTGAGAGAGACAGAGACAGACAGAGAGACAGACAGACAGAGATAGAGAGAGACAGAGACAGAGTGAGAGAGACAGACAGAGAGACAGACAGACAGACAGAGACAGAGACAGACAGTGACAGACAGAGAGAATTTGAATTTTACAACAGCTCTTCATTTAACGAGAAAAAAAATAAACTAACAACGAACAATGACATCATCAAATAGTCCCTCCTTTACATTAACATACACAAAGAGTTCAACTTCCATCATAGAACCAAGATCGATTCAAAGAGACAGACTTTTTTTTTCATCACATGATGATAACATTTTCCATTCCCATCATGTCGATATCAACTGGTAAACTATAAAACAATAAAATGTCAGGCATCATTACAGTGACTCCACCAAATTATTTACACAAAAAAAACCTCCCGTCACATACACCCCCCCCCCCCCACCTTCCACACACACACACACACACACACACACAAACACACACACACACACACACACGACCATAATGAATTAAAATTTAAGGACAAGTGAACATGAAACCTGTCTTAACCCCCAGAGAGCCCTGAAAGAGTCCAGATTACTGGTCAGGGTGTAGAAAGGGTGCGCTATACTCAGATGAGCCGCCACCAAATCCTTCATACTCTGCACCACATCAGTCCAGCCCTGACCTAGCATCTGACTCTTCCTGGTCTTCCAGATTGCTAGCTTAGCAGTTCCAAACAAAAGTTCACTAGGACCAGAAGTAGTCTTTTTCTTGCCGTGTAGCTGAGCCCAAGAACAAACATGGGGGCACAGAAATCCTCTCCTAAAGCTTCCACCCATCCTTACAGTACCCTAAATATGTCCACTAATCGAGGACAAGAGACCGCTAAATGCTCTAATGTTTCCCTCTGTGTGCAGAAAGAACTGTCCTCCCCAGTGCTTGGATCCACGTGAGCTCTGTGTCTGTTCATAGCTATTGCTCCATGTATAATCCTCCACTGGAGGTCAGCTATCAGTTTCTTAACAGGAGGCTTATACAGGACCCTTCACCTGCCTTTAGGGGTACAGTCTGAAGCAAAAACCTCAGTTCCATCTCCACTCCTTGACTTCAACCAGAGAGCGAAGGTTGGGTACTGTCACACAGCTGTAGTAAAACTGCTTCTTCTCACAAGAGCTGAAACGACCACAATGGTGTATTCAGGGAAAGAAGCAGTCTGCTCCCCCCTCACCACGCCTCAACTGCAGGACTGAAGATCAGGGAGGGAAAAACGTACTCATTGTCATCCTCCCATTGGTCAGTTAGAGCACGATTTTCAGCAAACGCTCTCAGTGGCACAGATAGGGACTCTCAGACTTCTTCAGCAGTCTGGAGGACCTGGTGTTGATGATGTCGCTAAGTGTTTCCATTGATGTTTTTGTAAAATGGCCCAGTTTAGTAATGCCAGCCACTGTAACAGAGGAAAAGGTGGTATTTGCAAGGAAGTTGTTATAAAACAGCAGCTCCTCAAAAAGCGACATTCCTGGCCTAGGGTCAGGAGTTCATGTGACCTTCAGCATCTACCAGGCTTCAACCACCGAGTTGTAAAAAGGTGTGATTCCAGTCAGATCAGCTTCAGGTGACCTCAGCAGAAAAAGTTGTTTATCCAATCCAAGCTGGCCAGCTTTCTTAAGAAGCAGCCAAGCAGGAGCCAACCAGCAGTGACCACGGCCGTATAGCAGCCTCTGTGCTGTCTGTAGTCTGAAGGCCACAGTTCTGGATAGAATGTCTATGAGTCCTTGTCCTCCCTCTGCCACAGGGAGATACAGGACCAATGCTCTCAGCCAGTGCTGACCAGACCAGAAAAAATTCATCAAGAGCTTCTGCATCTCTTCTACAAGGCCTGGCGGTGGCACTAAAACAATGAGTCTGTGTCATAGAGACGAGGCGACCAGGTTATTAACTATCAGACCCCATTCAAACCAGTGTTCCTCCCTATCAAGGATGTGCACATTCTCATCCTTGAAAGAGTGGCCACTGGCCTGTAGATGGTGTAGACTGTGGAGTCCTGGTCTGATGTGTTAGCTCTTCTGTGTTGTGCCGTCCTCTTCACCAGAGTCTATTTGTTTTCCATGATGTACAAGTCATGTTAATCCTCTTGGCACTTAACAGCTACACTTTATTGCTCTGTTTGTGGCAACGGACCTGATTCTTGGGGTGGACCAACTTCTGGTGCAGCGTGTTTTGGGGTTTGAAAGCAACTGAGATGCGGTGTTTGGAAAATACGTGTCTCAACTGTTCCGACACTCCCACCACTACTGGACCTATCAGCCTGAAGATGTGTGTGCAGGTTATGACTGTATGATGAAGAACCTCTCGTGGTTGCGGTGATTAAAACCCTTTGAAAAACGTTTGTTCTCACTACCGCCGCTCCCTCTCCTCATTCACTCTCTAGCTCGCTCGACCCACACTGCTCCCCGTCGCCGCTGCCCTGGGTCAACCGTGAGCATGCGTGACTCACATCTACGGCTGAGTCAGATCGGACAGTAATGGTGTCGGAACCAAAACATTATGTGTTCAGGTATGAGTCTTGAAAGTAAACAAGAAGTCCATCGTGTTTCACAAGCCAGCATAACATTCACTGCTGAGCTCAGCACAAGAGAACTGGAGGAACACTGGAGGAACCAACAATAAGTCCCCTTATTAACCTCGCCGCCACGCAGCAGCGCCAGTCTCCAGTGTTAAAACGCTGCTATAAAAATACAATTTCAAGAGTAGGATTAATCACAGCCACAGCTGGAAATCATCTCAGTAGCTACGACAAAACATTTCACCAGGCTGAGCTATCCAAAGGAGTTGAATCAAGTGCAACTGGACTTGGTATATATCCGTGAAGACGTTTCACCTCTCATCCAAGATGCTTCCTCAGTTTGTGCCTTTCTGGCTAGACCAAGCTAGTCTGACTTGCTGGTGATGAGACTCAGTATTTATCCTCTTTGGAGTCGTTGTCAGAGCTATTGATATGCGTGGCTCTTTTTGTTCTGATGTTTACCAACGGCCATCGCTAAATTAAATTCTGAGTCTCATCAGCAGCCAGTCAGACTAGCTTGGTCTAGTCAGAAAGGCACGAACTGAGGAAGCCTCTTGGATGAGAGGCGAAACGTCTTCACGGATATATACCAAGTCCAGTTGCACTTGTTTCAATTCCTTTGGATAACCATGATGACCTGGATGAATGAGAACATTCACAGACAGGCTGAGCTATGTTTTCTTACCACCGTTTTATGAATGAAAGTCAATCAGCAGAGCAGCCATTCACCTTCATTCCTTTCATATCATGAAAACCATGATGGCTGAACACATTTAGAGTCTTTTAATAGGAGCTTACAAATTGGGACAGCCTGATCTCTGTCATTTCATGTCAGACTTGGTTTCTTTCATGCAGGACTTCACCTAGGAGGCTGCACATCCACAGACTGACAGGCAACATGTTTTTATTAGGTAGACTTTTTTAGCTTGAGCGCTGCATATTAACAACTTTTTTCCATATTTCCATTCAATTGACTTGGGCGCTATGCAAGTCTTATGATGGCAGGAAAAACATGTATTTCCCTTCTACTGGTAGATGAACAAAGGGGTGGTTTGTCGCCAAGTTCAAACACTGGAGAAGTTGAGATACATTCACCTGGTGGTGATCTGCACTCTACTGAGTGTACTCCTCTAATTTTAAATTGTTTGTCTCGTGTTGATTCTAAAGCATTTTGACTTTTTCCATTTTGTTTTAATTTGCTTCTTTCTGAAGTAAATCACTTTGAGCTGTATTTCACGGGTGAAAGGTGCTTTTTAAAAAAGATTATATTAATATTACAATTCAACATAAAGTGAGATCATTTTGTTCCTTTAACCCATGACTAAAGTGGATGTGGCAGGGGAAGAGCTGGTTTACCTTCAGGTTCAGCGGGTTCACGACGTCTCCTGGAGGATCGCAGTTCGTTTCTGACGTCCCACTGAAGGCGACCTCCGTCAGGTAAAGGAGCCATTTTCCGTTGACGACCTCGAACGGCCACTGGAACTCCACAGCCAGAGTCCCCATGTCCCTCAGCGGCTCCCCCCGTACTTCCACCTGGTGGTAGAGACAAGCCAACACAAAGTGTGAATATGCTTTTACATCTTACCCTTAAAGTAAGTGTGATGATAGAATAATCTTAAATGTCCTGATTCAACATGAAAGACAACCAGCAGTATGCAGTTTAAATGTTACTGCCTTCAGGCCCAATGCAGTAGTGACCATATCATAATCATGTTTGCCAGGAAAATAACTAAAGCAACAGCTTAGAAGAGCAATAGAGGAAACATTAATTTCGGCTAATATGTTCTAAGCAATTTTAATAATGTGCGCACACGGGGGGCGTCTGGGTAGTGTGGCGGTCTATTCCGTTGCCTACCAACACGGGGATTGTTGGTTCGAATCCCCGTGTTACCGCCGGCTTGGTCGGGCATCCCTACAGACGCAATTGGCCGTGTCTGCGGGTGGGAAGCCGGATGTGGGTATGTGTCCTGGTCGCTGCAGTAGCGCCTCCTCTGGTCGGTCGGGGTGTCTGTTCAGGGGGAGGGGAAACTGGGGGGAATAGCGTGGTCCTCCCATGCGCTATGTCCCCCTGGTGAAACGCCTCACTGTCAGCTAAAAAGAAGTGGCTGGTGACTCCACATGTATCGGAGGAGGCATGTGGTAGTCTGCAGCCTCCCTGGATCAGCAGAGAGGGGTGTAGCAGCGACCGGGACAGCTCGGCAGAGTGGGGTAATTGGCCGGGTGCAATTGGGGAGAAAAAGTGTGTGTGTGTGTGTGTGTGTGTGTGTGGGTGTGGGTGTGGGTGTGGGTGGGTGGGGGAGCAATAGAGGTGATTTCTAACAACAATAGGGGTAAACAGAGTGAGGACATTATTCCGTAGAAGTTGATGTGAGGAAACAAACTGAAAAACATCATTTATGAGCTTTTCTATGAGCCCTGCCTGCATGAGGCTTGGTCCCATCCCTGATCGATGGCTTGGTCCCATCCCTGATCGAGCCAACACCACAATTCATGGGTCAACAAATCAACGTTTTCCACCATAATGTGAAAATCCCAGAGCCAATGTGTTTGTTTTAATGATGGGATGGAGTTTCCAGGAAACAGAGTCATGGAGGGTCTGGTGACTCACGCTGAAGGTGAACTGCACCGGACTTCCTACGTCTCCGGTGCTGACCATGGCCGACTCGCCCATCACCTCCCCGCTGAAGAAGGTCTGGACCAAACGCTTGTCTCTGGAAACAGGAAGGTGTAGGTTACTCTTCAGTACAGTGGATTAGCCCAACCTTCAACTTTCTAGCTTTAATGCTAATTTAACCTTAGCTTCAACACTAATTTAACTCTAGCTTTAACACTAACGCTAGCTTTAACGCTAACTTAACTCTAGCTTTAACACTAACTTAACTCTAGCTTTAACGCTAACTTACTCTAGCTTTGATGCTAATTTAACTAGCTTTAACACTAACGCTAGCTTTAACGCTAACTTAACTCACTCTAGCTTTAACACTAACTTAACTCTAGCTTTAACACTAACGCTAGCTTTAACGCTAACGCTAGCTTTAACGCTAACTTACTCTAGCTTTGATGCTAATTTAACTCTAGCTTTAACGCTAACGCTAACTTAACTAGCTTTAACACTAACTTAACTCTAGCTTTAACACTAACGCTAGCTTTAACGCTAACTTAACTCTAGCTTTAACGCTAGCTTTAACGCTAACTTACTCTAGCTTTGATGCTAATTTAACTCTAGCTTTAACGCTAACGCTAGCTTTAACACTAACTTAACTCTAGCTTTAACACTAACGTTAGCTTTAACGCTAACTCTAGCTTTAACACTAACTTACTCTAGCTTTGATGCTAATTTAACCCTAGCTTTAACGCTAACTTACTCTAGCTTTGATGCTAATTTAACCCTAGCTTTAACGCTAACTTAACTCTAGCTTTAACGCTAAATTACTCTAGCTTTGATGCTAATTTAACCCTAGCTTTAACGCTAACTTACTCTAGCTTTGATGCTAATTTAACCCTAGCTTTAACGCTAACTTAACTCTAGCTTTAACACTAACGCTAGCTTTAACACTAACTTAACTCTAGCTTTAACGCTAACTTACTCTAGCTTTGATGCTAATTTAACCATAGTTTTAACGCTAACTTAACTCTAGCTTTAACGCTAACTTACTCTAGCTTTAATGCTAATTTAACCCTAGCGTTAACACTAACTTAACCCTAGCTTTATCGCTAACCTAACTCTATTTTTAATGCTAATTTAACCCTAGCGTTAATGCTAACAATCCTAGCTTTAACGCTAACTAAACTCTAGCTTTAATGCTAGCTTAACCCAAAGGGAATACTTAAATCAAAATTAAGTTAAGATTAGGGTGACCAGACGTCCCGGTTTGTCCCAGTTTCAAGCTGGGTGTCCCAAGTCCCGACAGTTATCTGTAAAATAGTAAAATGTCCCAGTTTTCAACATCCATCCCCCAAATGACCGGTTTTCACGGCAATTAAGCAAATATTGAATATTTTATTTATTTGCAGCGCTGACAGAGACGTTTCCCATGTTCTGTCCCACTCATTATGACCTCATCCAATCCGAAAACATGAACCCTGCACCACGTGTGTGACTTACACACTGACCTGTGTGTGTGTGTGTGTGTGTGTGTGTGTGTGTGTGTGATGTTTTTAAAGGGTTAGGATATAGCCTGTCTTTTCCTGGAGGAAGGGGATAAAAGGCCTTCGGCGTATCAGGGATAAAAGGCCTTCGGCGTATCGGGGATAAAAGGTCTTCGGCGTCTCAGGGATAAAAGGCCTTCGGCGTCTCAGGGATAAAAGGCCTTCGGCGTATCGGGGATAAAAGGCCTTCGGCGTATCGGGGATAAAAGGTCTTCGGCGTTTCAGGGATAAAAGGCCTTCGGTGTATCAGGGATAAAAGGTCTTCGGTGTATCAGGGATAAAAGGCCTTCGGCGTCTCAGGGATAAAAGGCCTTCGGCGTATCAGGGATAAAAGGCCTTCGGCGTACAGCGTATCAGGGATAAAAGGCCTTCGGCGTCTCAGGGATAAAAGGCTTTCGGCGTATCATGGATAAAAGACCTTCGGTGTATCAGGGATAAAAGGCCTTCGGTGTATCAGGGATAAAAGACCTTCAGCGTCTCAGGGATAAAAGGCCTTCGGTGTATCAGGGATAAAAGGCCTTCGGCGTATCGGGGATAAAAGGTCTTCGGCGTCTCAGGGATAAAAGGCCTTCGGCGTCTCAGGGATAAAAGGCCTTCGGCGTATCGGGGATAAAAGGCCTTCGGCGTATCGGGGATAAAAGGTCTTCGGCGTTTCAGGGATAAAAGGCCTTCGGCGTCTCAGGGATAAAAGGCCTTCGGTGTATCAGAGATAAAAGGCCTTCGGTGTATCAGGGATAAAAGGCCTTCGGTGTATCAGGGATAAAAGGCCTTCGGTGTATCAGGGATAAAAGGCCTTCGGTGTATCAGGGATAAAAGGCCTTCGGCGTCTCAGGGATAAAAGACCTTCGGTGTATCAGGGATAAAAGGCCTTCGGCGTATCAGGGATAAAAGGCCTTCGGCGTATCAGGGATAAAAGGCCTTCGGTGTATCAGGGATAAAAGGCCTTCGGCGTCTCAGGGATAAAAGGCCTTCGGTGTATCAGGGATAAAAGGCCTTCAGCGTACAGCGTATCAGGGATAAAAGGCCTTCGGCGTCTCAGGGATAAAAGGCCTTCGGTGTATCAGGGATAAAAGGCCTTCGGCGTATCAGGGATAAAAGGCCTTCGGCGTCTCAGGGATAAAAGGCCTTCGGTGTATCAGGGATAAAAGACCTTCGGTGTATCAGGGATAAAAGGCCTTCGGCGTATCAGGGATAAAAGGCCTTCGGCGTCTCAGGGATAAAAGACCTTCGGTGTATCAGGGATAAAAGGCCTTCGGCGTACAGCGTATCAGGGATAAAAGGCCTTCGGCGTCTCAGGGATAAAAGGCTTTCGGCATATCATGGATAAAAGACCTTCGGTGTATCAGGGATAAAAGGCCTTCGGTGTATCAGGGATAAAAGACCTTCAGCGTCTCAGGGATAAAAGGCCTTCGGTGTATCAGGGATAAAAGGCCTTCGGCGTATCGGGGATAAAAGGTCTTCGGCGTCTCAGGGATAAAAGGCCTTCGGCGTCTCAGGGATAAAAGGCCTTCGGCGTATCGGGGATAAAAGGCCTTCGGCGTATCGGGGATAAAAGGTCTTCGGCGTTTCAGGGATAAAAGGCCTTCGGCGTCTCAGGGATAAAAGGCCTTCGGTGTATCAGAGATAAAAGGCCTTCGGTGTATCAGGGATAAAAGGCCTTCGGTGTATCAGGGATAAAAGGCCTTCGGTGTATCAGGGATATAAGGCCTTCGGTGTATCAGGGATAAAAGGCCTTCGGCGTCTCAGGGATAAAAGACCTTCGGTGTATCAGGGATAAAAGGCCTTCGGCGTATCAGGGATAAAAGGCCTTCGGCGTATCAGGGATAAAAGGCCTTCGGTGTATCAGGGATAAAAGGCCTTCGGCGTCTCAGGGATAAAAGGCCTTCGGTGTATCAGGGATAAAAGGCCTTCGGCGTACAGCGTATCAGGGATAAAAGGCCTTCGGCGTCTCAGGGATAAAAGGCCTTCGGTGTATCAGGGATAAAAGGCCTTCGGCGTATCAGGGATAAAAGGCCTTCGGCGTCTCAGGGATAAAAGGCCTTCGGTGTATCAGGGATAAAAGACCTTCGGTGTATCAGGGATAAAAGGCCTTCGGCGTATCAGGGATAAAAGGCCTTCGGCGTCTCAGGGATAAAAGACCTTCGGTGTATCAGGGATAAAAGGCCTTCGGCGTCTCAGGGATAAAAGGCTTTCAGCGTATCAGGGATAAAAGACCTTCGGTGTATCAGGGATAAAAGGCCTTCGGCGTATCAGGGATAAAAGGCCTTCGGCGTATCAGGGATAAAAGGCCTTTGGCGTATCATGTCCGGCGACACAGACAAGCTCGTCAGCACGTGCATATGCATGTGCACGAACGTGCGGTACACTTTTTAGGGTCCCGGTTTGGGATTTTGAAAATCTGGTCACCCTAGTTAAGATGAAAACACATGATTAGAGTTCAGACTGGTAAGGAAATTTTGAAAAGGTGTGAATAACTTCATTTCACTTTAATTCATTAGAAATGACAAACTTGTATAAGGACTGGGGTTGTTAGTATATATATATATATATATATATATATATATATATATATATATATATATATATATATGTGTGTGTGTGTGCGTTTGTTTGTGTGTGTGTGTGTGTGTGTGTGTGTGTGCGTTTGTTTGTGTGTGTGTGTGTGTGTGTGTGTGTGTGTGTGTGTGTATTACGTATGTGCTGTATTATAGTGAATGTAAAAGGGACTGTAAACCCTTCTGGGACTAAAATGCAATGTAGAGCAATATAAGTACATTTGACTTGAATGGCTAAAGGTTAAAAGTTCAGCTCACACTACTTTGAATTAATTCTCAATCAAACTAAAAATAAGTGTTTTTATGTGGGACAAGAGCTTATGAAATGGGAGTGTATGTGCTAACATAGGTCTTTCTGATCTGGGATGTTTGAGACTCCATAATGTTTATCTGGTCCTGTGTAAACATGTGACGTTTTTGTGATGGAGGACAGGACTCACATGGTGAAGGAGGGGAGGATGGTGTTCTCTATCTTCAGCACCACCAAGGCAGGACTCAGGTCATCCTGCTCACTCAGCCTACAGAAAACAACGTCCATGTCTTAATAACAAAAGACAAAGCATCTGGCATCCCCTTCATATTCACTTTAAGTCAATGGACACCACAGCAAGAAAAAACTACAGCAGAATATGAACAGGAAATTAAATTTCTGCATAATTTTCATCAGAAAATACAAATTAGAACTGAGCCAGAGAGTAGAATTAATGCTGACATGACAGTGTTTCATTAGAAAAGCTACAAGCTGAATGAAAAAACAGACTGTGAAGCAAACTGTTAGCAGTGGAAGTAAAACCTGATATAAAACACCAGAAACACAAGCAGCATGGTTCTTTTTAGGCTCAGCACCAGAGCCATGGAACGAGCATTCATGGTCCAGGTGTTCATATTCATGGCCCAGGTGTTCATATTCAAGATCTGAGTGTTCACGTTCATGGTCCATGTGTTCATGTTCATGGTCCATGTGTTCATGTTCATGGTCCAGGTGTTCACGTGCATGGTCCAGGTGGTCATATTCATGGTCCAGATGTTCATATTCATGGGCCAGGTGTTCATGTTCATGGCCCAGGTGTTCATATTCATGGTCCAGGTGTTCATGTTCATGGCCCAGGTGTTCATATTCATGGTCCAGGTGTTCATGTTCATGGCCCAGGTGTTCATGTTCATGGCCCTGGTGTTCATATTCATGGTCCAGGTGTTCATGTTCATGGCCCAGGTGTTCATATGCATGGTCCAGGTGTTCATATTCATGGTCCAGGTGTTCATATTCATGGTAAAGGTGTTCACGTTCATGGTCCAGATGTGCATGGTCCAGATGTTCATATTCATGGTCCAGGTGTTCATATTCATGGTCCAGATGTTTATATTCATGGTCCAGGTGTTCATGTTCATGGTCCAGGTCTTCATATTCATGGTCAAGGTGGTCATATTCATGGTCCAGGTGTTCATATTCATGGTCCAGGTGTTCATATTCATGGTCCAGTTGTTCATATTCATGGCCCAGGCGTTCATATTCATGGTCCAGGTGTTCACGTTCATGGTCCAGGTGTTCATATTCATGGTCCAGTTGTTCATATTCATGGCCCAGGCGTTCATATTCATGGTCCAGGTGTTCATGTTCATGGTCCATGTGTTCATGTTCATGGTCCAGGTGTTCACGTGCATGGTCCAGGTGGTCATATTCATGGTCCAGATGTTCATATTCATGGTCCAGGTGTTCATGTTCATGGCCCAGTTGTTCATATTCATGGTCCAGGTGTTCATGTTCATGACCCAGGTGTTCATATTCATGGTCCAGGTGTTCATGTTCATGGCCCAGGTGTTCATGTTCATGGCCCAGGTGTTCATATTCATGGTCCAGGTGTTCATGTTCATGGCCCAGGTGTTCATATTCATGGTCCAGATGTTCATATTCATGGTCCAGGTGTTCATGTTCATGGCCCAGGTGTTCATATTCATGGTACAGGTGTTCATGTTCATGGCCCAGGTGTTCATATTCATGGTCCAGGTGTTCATTTTCATGGCCCAGGTGTTCATGTTCATGGCCCAGGTGTTCATATTCATGGTCCAGGTGTTCATATTCATGGTCCAGGTGTTCACGTTCATGGTCCAGATGTTCATATTCATGGTCCAGCTGTTCATATTCAAGGTATTCATATTCATGGTCCATGTGTTCATATTCATGGTCAAGGTGTTCACGTTCATGGTCCAGGTGTTCATATTCATGGTCCAGATGTTCATATTCATGGTCCAGGTGTTCATATTCATGGTCCAGATGTTCATGTTCATGGTCCAGGTGTTCATATTCATGGTCCAGGTGTTCATATTCATGGTCCAGGTGTTCATATTCATGGTCCATCTGTTCATATTCAAGGTATTAATATTCATGGTCCATGTGTTCATATTCATGGTCAAGGTGTTCACGTTCATGGTCCAGGTGTTCATATTCATGGTCCAGATGTTCATATTCATGGTCCAGGTGTTCATGTTCATGGTCCAGATGTTCATGTTCATGGTCCAGGTGTTCATATTCATGGTCCAGGTGTTCATATTCATGGTCCAGGTGTTCATATTCATGGTCCAGGTGTTCATGTTCATGGTCCAGGTGTTCATATTCATGGTCCAGGTGTTCATATTCATGGTCCAGGTGTTCATATTCATGGTCCAGGTGTTCACGTTCATGGTCCAGATGTTCATGGTCCAGATGTTCATATTCATGGTCCAGGTGTTCATATTCATGGTCCAGGTGTTCATATTCATGGTCCAGATGTTTATGTTCATGGTCCAGGTGTTCATATTCATGGTCAAGGTGTTCACGTTCATGGTCCAGGTGTTCATATTCATGGTCCAGGTGTTCATGTTCATGGTCCAGGTGTTCATATTCATGGTCAAGGTGTTCATATTCATGGTCCAGGTGTTCACGTTCATGGTCCAGATGTTCATATTCATGGTCCAGGTGTTCATATTCATGGTCCAGGTGTTCATATTCATGGTCCAGATGTTCATGTTCATGGTCCAGGTGTTCATACTCATGGTCCAGGTGTTCATATTCATGGTAAAGGTGTTCATATTCATGGTCCAGGTGTTCATATTCATGGTCCAGGTGTTCATATTCATGGTAAAGGTGTTCATATTCATGGTCCAGGTGTTCATGTTCATGGTCCAGGTGTTCATATTCATGGTCCAGGTGTTCATGTTCATGGCCCAGGTGTTCATGTTCATGGCCCAGGTGTTCACGTTCATGGTCCAGATGTTCATGGTCCAGATGTTCATATTCATGGTCCAGGTGTTCATGGTCCAGATGTTCATATTCATGGTCCAGGTGTTCATATTCATGGTCCAGGTGTTCACGTTCATGGTCCAGATGTTCATGGTCCAGATGTTCATATTCATGGTCCAGGTGTTCATATTCATGGTCCATGTGTTCATATTCATGGTCCAGATGTTCATGTTCATGGTCCAGGTGTTCATATTCATGGTCAAGGTGTTCACGTTCATGGTCCAGGTGTTCATATTCATGGTCCAGGTGTTCATATTCATGGTCCAGGTGTTCATATTCATGGTATTCATATTCATGGTCCATGTGTTCATATTCATGGTCAAGGTGTTCACGTTCATGGTCCAGGTGTTCATATTCATGGTCCAGCTGTTCATATTCATGGTCCAGGTGTTCATATTCATGGTCCAGATGTTCATATTCATGGTCCAGGTGTTCATATTCATGGTCCAGGTGTTCATATTCATGGTAAAGGTGTTCATATTCATGGTCCAGGTGTTCATATTCATGGTAAAGGTGTTCACGTTCATGGTCCAGGCGTTCATATTCATGGTCCAGGTGTTCATATTCACGGTCCAGGTGTTCATATTCATGGTAAAGGTGTTCACGTTCATGGTCCAGGTATTCATATTCATGGTCCAGGTGTTCATATTCATGGTCCAGGTGTTCATATTCATGGTCCAGGTGTTCATATTCATGGTAAAGGTGTTCACGTTCATGGTCCAGGTATTCATATTCATGGTCCCGGCGTTCATATTCATGGTCCAGGTGTTCACGTTCATGGTCCAGGTGTTCATCTTCATGGTCCAGGCGTTCATATTCATGGTCCAGGTGTTCATATTCATGGTCGAGGTGTTCATGTTCATGGTAAAGGTGTTCATGTTCATGGTCCAGGTATTCACCTATATGGTCCAGGTGTTCATATTCATGGTCCATGTGTTCATATTCATCGTCCAGCTGTTCATATTCAAGGTATTCATATTCATGGTCCATGTGTTCATATTCATGGTCAAGGTGTTCACGTTCATGGTCCAGGTGTTCATATTCATGGTCCAGATGTTCATATTCATGGTCCAGGTGTTCATATTCATGGTCCAGATGTTCATGTTCATGGTCCAGGTGTTCATATTCATGGCCCAGGTGTTCATATTCATGGTAAAGGTGTTCATATTCATGGTCCAGGTGTTCATATTCATGGTCCAGGTGTTCATATTCATGGTAAATGTGTTCATGTTCATGGTCCAGGTATTCATATTCATGGTCCAGGCGTTCATATTCATGGTCCAGGTGTTCATATTCATGGTCCAGGTGTTCATATTCATGGTAAAGGTGTTCACGTTCATGGTCCAGGTATTCATATTCATGGTCCAGGTGTTCATATTCATGGTCCAGGTGTTCATGTTCATGGTCCAGGTGTTCATATTCATGGTCCAGGTGTTCATGTTCATGGCCCAGGTGTTCATGTTCATGGCCCAGGTGTTCATATTCATGGTCCAGGTGTTCATATTCATGGTCCAGGTGTTCACGTTCATGGTCCAGATGTTCATGGTCCAGATGTTCATATTCATGGTCCAGGTGTTCATATTCATGGTCCAGATGTTCATGTTCATGGTCCAGGTGTTCATATTCATGGTCAAGGTGTTCACGTTCATGGTCCAGGTGTTCATATTCATGGTCCAGGTGTTCATGTTCATGGTCCAGGTGTTCATATTCATGGTCCAGGTGTTCATATTCATGGTATTCATATTCATGGTCCATGTGTTCATATTCATGGTCAAGGTGTTCACGTTCATGGTCCAGGTGTTCATATTCATGGTCCAGATGTTCATATTCATGGTCCAGGTGTTCATATTCATGGTCCAGATGTTCATGTTCATGGTCCAGGTGTTCATATTCATGGTCCAGGTGTTCATATTCATGGTAAAGGTGTTCATATTCATGGTCCAGGTGTTCATATTCATGGTCCAGGTGTTCATATTCATGGTAAAGGTGTTCACGTTCATGGTCCAGGTATTCATATTCATGGTCCAGGCGTTCATATTCATGGTCCAGGTGTTCATATTCATGGTCCAGGTGTTCATATTCATGGTAAAGGTGTTCACGTTCATGGTCCAGGTATTCATATTCATGGTCCAGGTGTTCATATTCATGGTCCAGGTGTTCATATTCATGGTAAAGGTGTT